>NW_009190660.1:0-48576 GCF_000690835.1 Fulmarus glacialis
AATGATTCTATGATTCTATGATTCTATCGTTACGAACATTAACCCTACTAAACACATCTGACTGAACACTGGAGGGTTCGATTGAATTTAAAGTAATATTTTATACTATAAAGGATTATTGACAGTGTCTGTCTAAACCAGCCTTGCATTTGTGACCTGCTCATCAGGATTAGCACATTTGACAAAGACAATGAAACCAGATCCACATGAATGAAACCATCTGTGGGTCCTAAACTGCAGAATATCCAAAAAGACACTGGACTCCGTTCTGCATTATCCAAGTGAAATGCAACAACAAAGTTCAATCTACACATTTTACAAAACCACTAAAAGAACTTGATATCCATAAAGTTGAGATGAACTTAATTTTTTTTTAAGTCTTTACATCTTGTACATTCAGTATTTTAGCTAGTAAGTGGCCCGACATTTTATAAGGTTTTATAAAGAAATATATACAATACACATGCACTTCTATAGGCAGAAGAGAAAATAATAGACCACAAATAAAACACACTCACTTTCAGGAATATTTCACTACAGTTACCAGCACTAGTGTTAGGTGTCAAGTAGAAGTCCAACTGGCATATTCATTGTGTATCCACCAGAGGTGGATGGCATGCAATACCTTAAAGTTTTTCGATCAGTACCATGCCATAGCCCTGACAGATAAGGACTTGTGCTTGATGTCAGCTGTTCTCTGACTGCCAGCTCCATGCCAGATTTTGCTAGGAATTACTTTCATCTGCACTGACAACCAAAATATAGTGAACAATGTTGTTACACTTCTGAGATGAGAGTGAAAGGGCTATGTGTGAAGTGCCAGTCAGAAACAGCAGAATATGAATACACATTATTTAATGTCACTTATAAATGTAAAACATTTAGGAAAGACTAGAATGATAACTTCATCAGTAGAAGGGAGGGGGTAAGCTTCACAAAGAAATTTAATATTTTTTAAACAGAAAAAAATCAGCAAACAGCACAGGGTAGGGGTCAACTTCAGTAATCCTAATGAACAAGCACTGATTTCTGTCCCTGGAATCAATAGAAAAATTATACCGTGACATTCCAAACACATGCTCCTTGGACCTGCAAACTTCTCTTGACAAGTGAGGTTTCTAGATCTATACTCATCCAAAATCTTTTGGTAGCACAGTCAGTGAATTAATTGATCCAAAGATTTCTGAATTGCATAAACTTGCTTCAGTATATTCCCTAAAACATATGGATTCCACAAAAATGAAAACTCTTACTGACAGTAAAGATAGCAAAATCAGTTTTTAAAATTTTAGAAGATACTAGAATATCCAGAATTAATTTAGCTCCCTGATGCACCAAGAAAAGTGCTAATATGTAGTGATGTGACCTTAGACTGAATATAGACTAAAGAAATACCTTCCGGAAAACTTCATTTCTGTACCTCACTTCAAAAGACTGTTGAAAACCCAAAAAGGATTAAGAATAGACATACAGGAATGCTTCCAGTTCTAGAAAACATAATAGAGACCAAAGGAGTTATTTAGCTCTACTTAGCTACAGGGGACTAACAGTCACAGCATAAAATACACAAAACCATTTCTGTCTGTATTAATGGACCTAAACGGTGAAGAGATGACTGCTGAGTGTGTACGAAGGTAAAGAAGAGCCTATGGTCATCATTAAATAGTGATCTTTAACGTTCCTCGCTTTCTTCTGTCCTTCATTCACCTGCCCATTTCTTGTATTGCAAGGTCTGCTCTACAGTTGTCAGCCATGGCTCATTCTTGCACTCTTTTACTCTGATGGTACTCTAACCATTAGCGAATGTCGCTAAGAAATATCCAAATTCATGTTTGTCTTCAGTTCTGGCATTTATCTAATGAGCAGGTCTATGTCCAGGCTAAACAGATCTGCTTTTCTTCCTAGTGTAACTAGGACATGTTCCCTGTCCATGTCATCATTTCTGGCATTTGGCTTATTCTTCAGATCTCTGTTTGTTTCAGCAGACAGGAGCTCACTAATTTATTTTAAATAATGACTGACAAAACCCAAGACCAAACCCATCCTACATTTTCACTAGTGAATCCAGTCCATTTGCTGATCCTTCCTGAGTTCATTCTTATGCATTTTCTTGTTTTTCTGCACTTCTAACTCTCCTGTGACTCTTTCTCCTTGTAATATATGGATACCTTACTGTCTTCCATCTCACAAAAAAATGCTTTTGATCTGCTTGCCTACCTAGTCCATCTGTCTTGCACCTCTGAGCTAAATCAAGTCCTACACTATACTCAAATTAAAATGCATTTCCATCCTAGAGCCTCTCAAATATGTTCCTGTACATTGCAATAAATCAAAACCACCCTCATCCAAATGCCTAATGCTATTTTCCTAGGCAAACCTTAGACCTACTATTCACTCTCCTCCTTGTCCTCTCAGCTACCCATCAACTCCAATGTTTTTAGAAAACTCCTATTCTCTTACGACTATCTTCCATTACTTTTCTCAGGTTCTTTTTTTAAACTCTGCAATTGCTCTATCAGTGTGTCCTTCCTCAAACTATTTCTTGAATGTGATACTCACAAAAACATCCCAATAATTTGATGTCTGAATGCCGTAACCAATATAATTCACTGTTTCTTTAAAGTCTCATTTGCTGCTTCTTTTTATACCTGGTTTGTAAGCTCTGCATTTTATAAATATAGTATCCAGCACAATGAAGCTCATGAGTTAGAGGTCCAAATTATAGTAATGTTATTCATATCAAAATTAGCTTTCAACATTCTGGAAGGAAGTACCTTTTTGGATTCCCCACATTTCTGTGAAACCATCACATCTCAGTAGAGACATACAAAACCAGTTTTTGTATTTTTCTTTAGAGTGAACTCTAGGAGTCAGGTTGTTTGCTGATGAACATCTGAGTCACAAAAGTGAAAATAAGCCAGGTAAGCACATGAATTGTCATGTGTCAGTAAGTTGAATAAGGAAAGATGGGTGTACATGAGTGTTTAAATTTTGGGTCCATCAGAGATTAAGTGTTCCAAGGAAAGCACATGATCAGATGCTAGGTAGAGATGTGAACAGGCTAAAAGCCATAACAGTAATTATTACTACATTTGTTTTTGTTATCAAATGTCAAGAGAAAAAAAAAATTAAACTTGCTTCCATAGGAAATTCTAAAATCTCTCATAAAGAAATAATTCTCAACTTTATATCTTCATGTGAATAAAACCATGGGATTCAGATTGCCCAAACAACTTTAAAAAGTAGATCAAATCACAACCGTTCTAAAGTTCAAATAATGAATTTGCATCCGTGATTTTTATCTCTGATGGATGATTCAGACTACGGCCAACGGACATGGCATAAAAAAATGTGACCACAAAATCATATCTAGATTTGGACCTTAGGCTTGTATCCAGTCTTCAGCTATAACAAACTAAAAAAAAAATCAACTGAATTTGATAAACCCATTTTTGCTCTTCTAAAAGACTCACTGTGTAACTGAACAGTTCTTATTTTAATAAATAAGAGAAACAACCAAATTAAAAAATCTGTTATGATTTCAAGGTTTGCTATATTTTTTAATATTTGGCATATTCTCTCTAAATACTTGTCTGTAAATGAGAAATTTTTTAAAAAATAAAATATTCTTAAGTAATATTTTTTACACAGGAATAAGTCATGTCTTGAAAGAACTATACTTAGGTGTTTTGTTTTTTTTTTTTCCTCTAGCTTTATGCAGAATCTCAAAGTTCTTCATGGTACCTTATTCTCGCGAGATTTCACCACTTCTACTTCTCTGCAATGTGGTAAATGTGAAAGTTGACCCCACAGGTCTTAAATAGGTGCCCTTTGCTTTTATGCTAGTCATGAAAATCACAATTGCTGTAATAATTTGCTCCTAGCAGTAGTCTAGCAGCTGTCTAAATTTACAAGGTCAGTTCTAGCACAACCTAAGCCAAACTTTTTAGAGACCTCAGGGTCAGGTTTCAAATAACTGCACATTCCTACTTTAACCAAAAGCAATCCCTGAGACTCAGCACACTTTAAAGATGAATGTTCATCTCTTCTCACATTTGAAACTTCAAAGGCCCAATTACTACTGGGCTGACATGGGCTGTTTCATGATACTTCCTGTGCAAAGTGCTACCTCTCTGCACTCTGTGTTTCTGATGCTTCTGTTATCGCTGGTCAGTTTCTCTTTAGCAACACAAAATTCAATACCAGGTTTCCTCTCACTTCTTCCTTGCACTTGTTAAAAGCAATTACTGTTAGCATCCATATTTGAACTTTGAGTTCTGTTTCCGGGATTGTTTATATTCTTTACGATGGCTACATTAATCACCAGCTATTGGGTTATCTTACAGTCAAAACTATTGGAAACACCTGGCTGGAAGATAAAAACAAAAGTAATGCTACCAAAAATATCAGGATTAAGCTCAAGATAACACCACTATAACACTGTCCATACACAATTTGCTTTCAGGGAAAAACTTTGACAAAACTAATCAATTGACTAAAAGATAATGTTCATCTTGGTAACAGCAAAGCTCTTCAATGTATATTTGTGTATTTTTGTTATTAGGAGAGTTTTAGTTACTATTTTCATTTCCATTCAGTGATTTAAAAGCTTTCTAAAATGGAAAAACTCAAGTGCAAAAATTTATGTCAGGCACAGAGGCAAATCACACATCTTTTGCTCACAACTTTCCTTCCCTAAGAGGGTAATTTGGACAATATGGACTTATCTTTCTGGTGTCAAATCAAAACTTTATTATTCTTCATTTAGTATCAATATTTGATTTTTTAAATAATCCTGCATGATACATCATGCACAAAAGACCTTGGTTAATTCATTAAAACTCTTAACATCTGACAGAAAAGGAGAACAATCCCAGCATGGTCAGTTCTTGAAAAGAACCTTGAATTCATAGGACAGATAGGATGGGTTGGGAGTGGATAGGGTGGAAAGGATAAGATTCGTTGCATAAAATAGTTACAGGTTTTTTTGTTTTGTTTTTATTTCAGTGCAATGTTGTTTAATAGAATAAGGTATAATAATATAGTTTGTACTGCAATGTTCACTTAAGAAATAATCAACTATGACTTCTGAACCATGTTTTAAAAGATGTGAAAACTTATACTGTATTTAAGAAGCTTAAACCTAATTCAACTGCAAAAAATTTGAAAGTTCAGTTGTATCTTGATATTAACCTGCAATCTTGAAATTGTTTGTCCTTTATAACAAAAAAAAATTAGTGCAATAATTCCCAGTAACTTAATATCCTTAAATGGTTTATACTAAAATGGTTTGCTCTCCTTTCAGGGATTTACCTTAATGATATCATTCCAAAGGAGTCTGGTTTAGATCAAACTGGGTTAAAGATCATGGCTGTCAAAAGATGATGTCACTTAGATTCCATTACTAATAAAACCAGGGGTCATTTTAAGTACAGAAACAGATTGATATTCATGCTTTCTTTACCTCTAATACCTTTAGTCATACATTAAGAAGTCATGCATTACAAAGGTAAAATTTAGCCCATTCCAGTATAGTTCAACAGCATAGTACATCAACATCATATTCACAGTTGTTAGCACCATTATTTCTAAAGTATACCACAAGAAACATCCAAAATCAATTTCAATAAATAAAATCACCTTGTCTAGAAGATCCTAATTTCTACATTTTATAAAAATTAAAGATGGAGATGCAAAAATCATGTATTTATTCTATCAATCCATACAGATGTAAATACAAATATATTTAGTACAGCCAGTACAATGACTATGAAATGCAAAGTTAGAATAAGCTAAGATAAGCTTGGAAGGGTAAAAGTTTATAACACATTTGCAGTAGTTCAACAGTGATTCTTCCCTTGCCTTATCTATTTATTATTTTGTAGCTCCCTATGCTGTGTCTGGCATTTTCCAGAACTATCCAACTTTCACTCATGCCTAGAAAACATTATATAGATAACAAAAATCAAAATAAAGGGAAAATAGCAAGATAAAGCAAGGTTATCCACCTGCAATGAAGGATTGCAATTATCATTTTCTGTGAGAAACAATAGAAGTCCAATTGAACAAAGGAATATTTGCCACCATGGGATACCCAAGTTGCGTGAAATGGTAACTTTCAGTGAAATCTCTAAGAAGTCAGACAAAAGAAAACCTTATGATTTTCATTAGAGGTTTAGGTCTTGCCATCAGCAGTCTAACATGCAAGAAGCAAAACAGGTACAGAAGATTGAGCACTTGATGAGCGTTAAAATAGACATGTATCTAACTATGATGGAGTTCAGTCTGTGTATTTAGGATCCTACTCATCAACTCCTGCTTGCCTGAGTTCATGGTTTTAGCAAGTAAAATGCAGATAAATCTATTGCTGAAGGTTCAGAAAAGATTCAGAACTCATCCGTTCCACTAGCCAAGATTTCATTTACTCTTGTGCATAGTGGTAATCTTAGTAGGAACCACTAGATGGTAGTATGACAGACAGTGCAACCACTTCTCTTCCTTGGATGTTTGTGGGTACCTCCTAAAAGATCTGCTGTTTGTTAGCTGTGGCACAAGTCAGTATGAAATGCTACGGTTCTTCTCTGTATTCATCTGTATTTCCCATTCATTGGAAACTGAATGCTGCAAACTTAAGTTAAACGTTACCTATTACCAAAACATTTAATTCAGAAGTATGTTGTAACGTGTTCTTCCACAGCCGGTTCCCAGCTATTCAAAGAGTGCTAACTATATTACTCTTTGATTTCTCCTTTTACTCTTTCTTCTACATATTTTTCCATGTCAAATCTCCTGTCTCTGCCTTATTTTCAAGGTTTCTTTCAAATTAATTTCTGTTGTGTATCCTGTAAGACGTAGAAGTATTAAAAACAAACAGGAAAAAAAATAGATATCCATTTGTCAAAGGTGAACCATCAAATTCTGAAACCTGAATCTTTCCCCTATTCTCCTTTTATTTTTTGTCATCCTTTTGGTACAAAACAGCTCAAAAAAATCTTTTTTCGTTTCTGAGATTTCAGGATGATGACTGAACAAAAATTAATATTAATAGAAGGATAATGTTTAGAAACAAAACTTTTCACAAGGGAATGTTCTTCTGCTTAAAATTCAGAAGGGTTGTATAAATATATTTAAATGAACACTTTATAATATACATTCCCAGTAAAATGTTTAACTTGCACTTAAATTAATGTGCCATATGGAGAACCGGACAAAGTTCATCCTAAAATGGATAAACCAACCTTTGGAAAAAATAAACACTGTCAGATACTTCACAGGTTGAGTCAGCTATACAACCTGTTGAAACATGTGAATTACCTGCTGAATCAGATATTTAATCTACTAAATCAAAGTTAACACCTACTGAGTCAAGCATAGCACCTAGTAAAAAACTATTAGTACAGATTTATATGTGTTCAAGTGAATTACAGTAAACACGTTGCCCAAGAAATACAAAGTGGACTACGTTAGCTGTGTTATTTATTGCATTATGTTTACATGGTAACAAATGTTCTGCTATGAGGGAATTTCCCATTCAAATAGCAAGAAATAAGGTCTTCCTTTGGTGAGTCAGTTTTCTTCATTAGATGGCACAGATTCTCGCCAATGAATTCGTATATATCCTAATATCTAAGCAGAACTTGTAGGAGTAATCAGGGGGAGGGGCAGTAAGAAGACATCTGTGCAGAGTTGCTTTGCTCCCTGCTTCTTTTATTATTCTTTCCCTCATATATCATGCTGCTACACATGTAACTGCAAGGAAAAGTATGTGGGAAGAAGAAAAGGGGCTCTTGTCCAACGCAACTCATGAGAATTTCAGTTTGTAAATCCACTGTTTCAGCAGCAGATGGTTCTGCACACTATGTCTTTTCTCAAATCCTCCAGTCCTTCTACTTGTACAAGCTTGTATATAGGCTGGGTTTTTTAATATTTTCCTTAGACATTTTTGGAATGAAGCATGCTGCATCCATGTTGCCTTTTGCCCCTACACAGATTTCTTTGGTTAATATTCGTGCTTTTCAGTATTTTGGTTGACAGACCTTCTTCATCTAGAAACCAGCGAACGTTCCTTTTTAATTCCATTTGTTCCTTAATATTCTGAAGAAGATACTAATTTTCCTTACCTCTAGTATCAACAGATGTCCATTTGCTTCTTTTTTCGACAACTCGTAGCTTCTGATCAGGTTTCAGCATTCATTTTCGTCTATTGGTTTTGTACACAGATATCCATAATAGGTATACTTTATTTTTCCCTCAGACCTGCCATTTCTTAGGTCTTATTGTTGCCTTTTCAAAGCTGTTTCTTTTTGGTTATGGTTAGATTATGGCTTTTGAGACACATAACATGTGCCTACATTTGTGTTTTAATTTGTATCAGGAGAGCATTTTTGAATTGCCAGTTGTCCCTATTTGTTGTACTTTGATTTGCATCATGGAGCTGCCACAGAGCATGAACTGAAATTCTTTTAGGTGAAACTAAACAAGAAGGAGTATACCCAATGCACATCAGCTGCAAATGGGCTGCAGTCTACAGGACAGCCCAGAGCTTATCCCTCCCTTAAAATGCATGTTGTGTGGGCACGAACACGAAGTGTTTCATACTACAGATCTTGCTTCCACTGGTCTGCACTACTTGCTACTGTAGACATAACATAGACATAGATAGTCCCAACTACCTTTCACACTTTTCTCTAGCAAATCTAAGACCTACGCTCACACCCACATACCCACACATATACAAAGATGATGATTTATTGTGATTAAGAATACTTACATCGACTCTGCACAGGAGGAAAAATGTATTACCACTTTTATGTGGACAATAATAAAAAAGCTTTCTTACTTTTTAAAGATCCATGCAGGGTAGGTACAATCTCCTAGAATAATTTCATAGTGAAATAAGCCCTCCCCAAATGAAAATTCATACTTAACATATATTTGGGTAATACTGAAAGGGAGTCAAAGTACAAAAAATATCAAGCTTTTCTAATTAGATTTTTAATATATTGAGCAGTAATCTGTCTCAGTTTCACTGTAGGGAACCTTCCATTCTGATGCAGCACTTAACAGTTACCTCTCAGTAACAGGTATGCAGAAATAAGAATTATATTCCTCTCATAATTTGGGGGAGGTTGGTTTGCTTTTCTGTTGTTCTTTTCCTCCTTTGTTTTATCATTGCATAAGAAGTACCAGGAAATCTCCTGAATTCTGGACTATAATTTATAAACGGAGTTTCTGTAAAAAGTTTTGTTGATTTAATGACCTAAGACATTTGAGTGTTTGGGCTGGTTATCAATAGCTTAACATGATACTGGAAATAGAACACTGACTGCTACGGAAAAGTTGCGTGTTGTCCAGCAACCACGTTATGTTTCCAGAGGATAAATTTTCATACGGCACGTAACTGTGAAACAGGTTTTGCTCATTAATACATGACTTGTTACTAACCTAAAAGAAAATTGATTAGTTATTTGCACTGCACCATGCTTGAGATACTGAGAAACAGCTGCATGTGTCTTTTATCTATGGATTTGTCACACAGTATTTTCTGTTCATACACACAGGATCAAAAAAATGTATTTGTTTTACCTAAAGCAAACAACGACATCCATTATGAACCTACTTCAGCTCCTTTGGTATCTTGGAATAGGCACACACTAAACACAAATTGACATATATGGTATGTCTTTCATACATTGTTTATGGTGGCTGGACATTTCTTAAAACCACAAGATAATTACAATTACTTTACACTGAATACTCAAAGGAAGACTACTCATTATCTGTTTTATAAAAAACAGCAAACTGATCTAACACTGTGTGGTTCCTAAAAACTCTAAATTTTAGAAGGTTAGATAAGTAATTATTGTAGTAAAAATGCAAACTGTTCTGCATATTAATGAAAAATTACGCTTTGTTGCTGTTAGATAAAATAGATTCTTCATTCATCTGGTTTTGAATGGTTAGTGTCAAATTATATCATGAGAGAAAACATTGTCTCTGTAATAATAAAATAATAATAACAACAATATTATATTGATTATTATTATTAATAGCAGTAGCAGTAAGCAAAACCAAGACAGACACATAAAAAGTTCTTACTTAAGAACTTAGAATAGAAATACACTGCAGCACAAGGGCAATTAAATCAAAAGGACTAGATAGGAAAAAAATGTGAGTTTGTAAGTCAAGAAGGTTGCATACGCTAAAGGATTTTATATGGGGATGATTTGGCATTGATTAGGGCTCTCCAAAGGGAAAGTGATGGTTGGATGGAACTAGCTTTCCAGCACACAGGCTAGCACCTCACTTCCTTCCTCTTAACTCAGTCACCCTCGCAGCCTAGCTGGATCAGTAGAGGTAAATGGTGACTTCAGCATAAGAACAGTTGTAATCACTGTGTTGTCTTTCTCCTCCTTCAAGTTCCCAGATGCATCTCACTCTCCTCTGCCGCAGGAAAAACAAGTAGTTGCTTTTATGAGGTGGCTGACAGAAACATGACCTAGCGCCATGCTGCTCCCCGTGCTGGCTTCCCTGGAGCATGCCTCATACTTCACTTACTGTCTTCCCAAATCACTCACAAAAATCTGTAAATTCAGGTGTCACGACTGTAAAAAACACAGAACCATCCTGAATACGAAAGAGCAGAGAACCTCTCACCAATTTGATCTCTGTTCTTTTAACGCTCTGCATTTTCTCCAGGCTAGTGCATTTTTTTTAAGGACTTTGGTGCCAGGGCCCTTAGCGCATCCCTCCCGGGATCTGGCTGCCAGGGCTGAGGGACAGCTCAGCCCCAGTGCAGCCACGGGTGGCCCCATCCCTGCTGACGATGAGCAGAAGCAGCCAGGCAGCACCCTGACATCTGTTTAGGACACAATCCTAAACAAATTCGGTGAGTGTCAGTTTGGTGGGGAAGTTAGCTCCTAAACAAGAAGAAAATCTCAAATAGTCTCATGCAATTCAGAGATGTGCTTAACACCTGGGAGAAAAGGTACTTTTTACTAATTAGAAGCAATGATGAACGAGTCAAACCCCAGCTACTACACTATCAGGATGACTTTGTGGTAGAAGTTTCACTTAATAAATATCTACCAACAGCTTTACTTTTTGCCCTAAACCACTGTATTTCTGTAGAAACTATGAAGCCAGGCAGCCCTGTTTTATAAATCTTTATGTAAACATAAGAAAAAACCAGTGAAAAACTAGTATTTTTGCAAATCTAATCTGGAGTTTACTGAAGTACTCTGACATACAGCAGTGAAAACGGCACACCTAGTTGAAGCCAGAATGAACTCATTGCAGCACAATTTTATTTGCATCGCCTATAATTACTACACTTGTTATCACTTGACTGTGCAAGGAACTTCTTAAAAGAAAAATAGGATCATATGCAAACAAGAGTGTAAACGTATCTTTTCAGTTATAAAATAATTGAAAAAATCCCCAATATATAATCTTCTCATTTGTAACATAAGAAACCTGTGCAAACTTTTAGGAGAGAGTTTTGTTTCAAGTGTTTTAAATCATTCTAGAATTGAAGAAAAATTTTGCTGTGAATCAAGAGCAGGCTTTAATTGGGATTAAAAGTTGAGAAATAAGCACACAAACTAGTGAAACTTTTTATCCTGAGAACATAGACCTGTAGCTCCTCTTATGCTGCTTACACGTTCTCCCCAGTTCTCACCATTTTTCTTACAGAATTGTATCCCTATGTTGGATATTGTACTGGGAATTAAGGCAATGTACAATTTGAAGTCCACCTCAGGTTAATTTCCTAATTTTTTTTTTTCTTTCTCCCTTCAGAAGTTTCTTCTGTAAGAATTGCATTAAAATCCCTCTGTTCCTTCTGAGAAGGATGGTGGCAAGGGAAGACATCCAGCAGATGCAGATCTAGGGTACATGAGCAAATAACCAATAGGCCCAGTAATATCACTAGTGACGCAGAAATTAACCAAAATGGAGGAGCTGCATGGTGATGAAACTGTATGCCTCATGGACTCTCAACACACATTCCATTCATTGGGATCAAAGTTAAAACCAATCAGAACATTTACGAAAAAGACACCCTCACAGGCCTCCTTCAACATATGAACGTCAAGGCACCCACAAAGATATCCACCCTTTTCTCTGCAGCTCCTCCTCTAAAAAAAAAGACAGACTGTGCACACAAAGGAGGCTTTTTCTCTCAGCTTGACAGCCCACTGCATGCAGGCAGATAAAAGCATTTTGGATGCTTGCCAGGAGAGAAACCTTAAAGCAGCTTCATTAGGCAAAAGTAAGATAATCAGAGTAAATATACAATGCTGCCTTTGTTACTTAAGCTGTTTGATTGGCTGTTATACTATTGGCTGGCCAATTAGTACCCTGAGCACAGGGCACTGACAGTTCTGGGCACCTCAGGGTGCACGCAGGAGTGTCAGCTTCCGATGTGTGGCAGATTTGCAAAAATGGCTATGCATATTTCCCGCTTGTTCAAAGCCAAGAAGGTATCCGCCCAAGAGGTCACTCCAACATGCTAATTATGATTTGTGTATGTTAATTATGTCAATGCATGCAAAAGTGTGCAGCTCGGGAAAAAAAATATTAATTTGTAGTAACAACCTGAGTGCTGGCCCCAGCAGTGCAAAGGGGTAGGTAGCAGAAAGGGCAAGCAGAGCAAAAAAGTGTCCAGTGATGCTAATGGAGAGATCTGTGACTCTGCAAGTAAAAGAGAGGTGCTAAAGAAATTCCTTAGAGAATTGCCATGAAACAGTGACCGTGGAACCAGAGAGTTGGATAAATGCTATGAAGCAGACTGCAAAGGAGATGAACATTAAAACATCCTATGCTACAGTGGGAATACTATATAGGGCCTTTGAGCCTATCTCCACAGATGAGCTGAAGATCTGTCCCCACCACTTCTGTCATTAAGATTGCAGGCCATTTGAACATTATTTCCTCAGAGAGCAAGGAAGAATGTAGTGCATATGAAATGTTTATTAAGTATTTATATTCATAGTTCCCCTTCAGCTAACCACATTCTGCAGGCAACCTCAGCCAACATATTTCTTCACATAAAAATCTGCTACCACCCATCACAGAACCCCTCCCACCACGTTCATGTACAAGAGCATGACTGTAAGAGTGCCTGCCTTTGTCACCAGCTTTCCCAAAACCAAAGGGAATCTTTCAAATCTGAGGCCATTTTATTATATTTTAAATCAAGTGGATTAAAATACTTAAGCTGCCTAAGGATGCAGGGGAGAAGCTTGGTTCTTGCTGTACAATCACAGCGGGGAAATGTAGGAGGGAAACAGTGAAAGTTAAATTCAGGCTGCTAGGTAGGGGACTGAAGTCCCTGACCTGCATGGTTGCATTCTCTGAAATTCTGCATGGTGTGAGGGGCAGGCAGGGACCCATAATCTCCATGTACAGCAAAGAAAGAGCCTATATTAGAAAGATTTGGCTGCACCTTCATTGTAACAGACCCAAACTGTCAGCAGTGGAAACTAAAAAAGTCACAGGAGTCTCTAAAGTGGAAGTTTGACTGGCAGCAAATGACAAGCCCTGTGTAAGGCATTTTGGAGTCTGAGTAGGAGGATAATTGATGGGCTTGCGTTCCTAGGCTGCTAACTTCTTGTGAGTGGTGAATTAGGATGTGCTCTGAACTGGCAGTTACAACTGCAGAAGTCATAGTTAAGCCCATTTCTGTGGCAACGGGCACATCTGGCATGGCTACATCCTAGTAGCCTGTGCCTCCTTTGCCTCTGCAGCTCAGAAGGATGTAGTGGATATAAAGAATGTGCATATGGAGAGGAAAAACTAAAATGATCAAGGGGATGGAGTAGCTACTTCGTAAGGACAGGTTAGCATTCTTTCTGGAGAGAAGGCTAAGGAAAGGATATGACCAGGGTTTACGAATTCAAAGGGTAGGTAGACGGAAACGAAGAGCTGTTGTTCACTAAACTCAGCAATACACGAATGCCGTGGCAGTGAGTAAGATGACACCAAGCTAGTACGAGGTGGATTTAAAATAAAACACCAGTTTTACCAGTGGTTGGAGAATATCTGGAACTTGCTGCCCTAGGAGGTTGTAGTAGCAGATAGACCTGAAGAAAAAAGGACCAGACAAATTCATAAACAGGCTCACGGATAATAAAAACATGTGTTAAGATCTAACTTGCAATGTTCCTAATACAGTAGCTGTAGAAGTTGGGGGAGTATGTGTGTAATGGCTTGCAAGCTGGCCAGGTTCATGCACTCTGCCTAAATAGCATCCTCTGACCTGTCCCTGACATAACGGGCCGTTACACTGGGGTAGATGAACTGCTGGTCTGCCCTAGGCAGGGCATTTCTCATTAACAGTGGGATCTTAACACTGCAATGTCTGTTGTACTATGTCAATGACCGAAACACACTGTTGAAGCTAATCCTGAGAATACCTGATCATCACTCCAACAGTGTAAACTTATGTGAAAGCCTTAATGTCTGAAGTTTGCCTTTGGCAGCTGTAAACATTCACCTCAGTTTCTTCACTTTAATCCGCTTGCACCTTGTTCTACCAAGCACACTTCTCATAGATACTTACACCATGCAGATAAATTAACTGTCCAGTGAACAAGAATTTAGTTATAATTCCTCAATATGAGGAGCGATGTCATCAAGCATAATGCCAATAAGACATTAATTCTGTTGCCTTAAATGAGTGATAGTGTTTATCTAAGACTTAGTTATAGTAGTCAGCTCAATTGCCCAAGGGATTTTATTACAGTCCTCACAAGAAGAGTGGTATGCTGGCTCCAACTCTCTGGCTAGCAGAGAGAATGTATCTACCACTGTAGGTAAGGACTTAAGCAGCGTACCATAGCTGCTCTTTGAGAGACCATATAACACCAAAAGCTGTCAGAACTTTTTGTAAAGGCCAACACTTCAGTCCATTATAGAATGTTTTCCTAGACAGAAGATGCTCTTGAAATCAAATTGCAAATGCACTCTAATGACCTGAAAGGCATGCTAGATATAGTGATGCTATTTCACTATGCTCCTTTATTTCAAAACAGCAACCAAACCTATGCTTATTCTCATTCAGTAAGGCCCAGTTCAAATAAATGTAAATTGCTCAGGTAACTGAATGTTAGAGCATTTGGGTTCCAAAGATTTACTATTCACAGCATACAGAATTATTTCCTTTTATCACTTTTAAATTTGCTAACACTCAGAGTAATTGAGTGTCTTCTTGTTCTCACATTATGAGACTAAATTAAGAGCACCAAACAATCCATCTTCATTAAACAATTCACTAGTCAGTATATCTCTTCGTTCTTTCTTTTTCTAAATTACTTAAGTTAGCTTTTTCACACCAGTTTTCATGCACTGCTTGCCCTGTTAGTTTCTCTATCCTGAATATTTTTTCCCATTCATTTTTTGATCATTCAAAAGAGAGGTGATCCAAGATGAATGTCTTGTTTTCATATGGTGGCTGAGTAAGAACTTTACTAATTCAAAACTAAACTAGTCTTTTTTTATCTATGTTTGCAGGCATGGGGTTTGCATAATTTTCCATGAGAGCTCTTATGGACTACTATGGACTAACCCAATGTTTGTTTGGACGTGCTGATGACTGAACTTTCTCCTTCCCTTCTTTCTCAGCTTGAATGGTCAACAAAACCTTGAGCTCTGCTGGAGGAAAAGAGGATAGAGGTTGGCTGTAGAGAGCAATTGGAGGAACTCAGGATCTTCCAGAGGTAGGCAGAAAAGCTTTCTTTCTTCTTTGAGGTGTGTTTTCCCAGAAATTCCAGTAAGTAAAATAGAGAGGCACTGACTGAATAGGTAACTGTTCTCAGCACAGTCTGTTTCTCAGAGAGTCAGTTCCTGATCAGTGTTATTTGCTACTCTCATAGTTGGCAAATCAAAGAAAGCAAGAAAATGCATCTAAAAAGGTAGGGAAGGACAGGTGAAAAATGTATTCCCAGAAGCATAATACCCACCTCATATGACATTCATCCTGGCTGCAGTGAATCTAATTTTCAATCTAGTTCAACAGAGTCCCGCAAAGTCACTTCACTGGGGCCAAATGCATAGATGATTACCAAAAGCAAGGCCATTCTACTAGAATGCCTGTTTTTAAATGAAGATATTGCCTTAAGAGCCATATTACAAACATGATGTAAGGAAAATAAATAATAAGGCTATAATTACAAGGTACAAGTTACTCAAGCATTTGGCGATACTGGGGGCACTGTAGTATAAACAGGGTCAAATGAGAAAGGGCATAAGGTAACTCTATCGATCAGTAGTGTTCAGTCTCTATGATTGAATAAATAGAAAGTGGGGAATACTAGGGTTATGCTAATGATTTCCCCATTCCTCTGCAAATCATGATAGTCACAGTGACTGGGGACAGAGAAAGACAAACCAGAAAGTCTGCAGCAGAAAAAAACTCAAGAATGATAGCAGACTTCATTCATAGACAGCCTGGCTAAATATCAGGTTAGGACATGACAGAGATGACACTCCAGTATCTCATCCAGAGATACTGAAAGCACCTCTTTGGAGCAGCAAGTTAGCAAATCCAAGAGAAGACAGCTAGACAGCTAGTGTTTGCCTTATTCCCAGCACTGACTAGGGTACCATTCAAAATTTTACTGCCAAAAACCAGCTCTGCAGTAGCTGATAGACTGTAATCACACATTCATCCACTAGTGGGAGCAGAGGTGAGGGTAGGTGGGACTTAATTTCAAATAGGGAAATTATGT
Source organism: Fulmarus glacialis (assembly GCF_000690835.1). Lineage (NCBI taxonomy): Eukaryota > Metazoa > Chordata > Aves > Procellariiformes > Procellariidae > Fulmarus > Fulmarus glacialis. Next base: position 16,731 of record NW_009190660.1, read on the forward strand.
AATGTGACAGTATATTAAAAAGAAAATAGGTGCATTTGAAAAGGTATAATACTTGCAGGTAGCTTGGAGATTGCTTGCAGACCACAAAAACAACCCAGCACAAAGTTCAGAGACAGACAATCAGTAAGGCTGCATAAGTATATGGAAAGAATTCCATGCAAGGAACAACTAAAAAGCTACAATGCTTCAGCTTGGAAAAGTGATAATCAAGGATGGATAAGATGGAAGTCTGTGAACTTAATGAGTGTCTGTAGACTTAATGAAGGTGCTGAAAAGGGACTAAGTTTCCTTGCAAGAAGTAAAACATGAAAAAAACCAAAAGGATCTGGTTCTTTGTGAACAGTATACAGTTACTGTATGGTACTCTTTGCCATGGGATCTTGCAGATGTGAAAAGTCAGTCCAGCCTTCTCTTTAACTAGTATAAGGTTTGCAGAAGAAAAATTCATTAAAAGTTTCAAAATTAACAGTCTATTTGAACTTCAGCAGTCTCTGAACCGCAAATGGTTGAAAGCCAGGGGAGATTTTAGAGGAACTATCATAACACCTTTCCTTCTTATAATCTTCCCTAGACATCTGGTGTTGGCCAAGAATGATACTGAGGTAGATAGACCTTTGGTCTGACATAGTGCAGTCATTCTTACATTTTTATGAAGAACAAATCAATAACATGAGTTGTAGCAAATTGCAAGGACCAGATGGTACTCACCTAGGAGTTTCAAAGGGACCAAAATATGAAAAAGATGCACTGCAGTAAGTCATTCAGTTAAAACATAAAATGTCCTTGGTAGCATGGGTAGTGGCAAATAAAGTTTCAGTTCATAAAAAGGTTCTGAGACTGAACTATGGAACTTCAGACTAGAAAGCCAGATTTCCATACTGGAGAAAATGGTAGAAACTATAATAAAAAATAGACTTGGTAAGTCTATGGATAGCTGTGAACATAAAGTGGAAGACATAATTTGTCTCTCGTAAATATATTTTTGGAGTTTATTCAAAGAATCAATGACCAAGCTGAAAATAGTCATCGACACTGGCTTTTCAGGAAGTTTTTGACAAGATTCTTCAGTGAAGTTTTGTAATGAAACTGAGTCCTCATGGACTAAAAATTAAAAGATAGAAAGCAATGAGTTAAAAAGTGGTTGATATTAACACTGGAAAATGTTACCACTAGGGTCCTGGGACCTCCAGTTTATAACATGCATAAATGATATAAGAGAGAGAATAATTAGGTGACAACACTGTAGGACAATGTCATGATACTGAGAGACTGGGAGATAAAATGGCAGACAGTATCAATGTTGGTAAATTCAAAATAATGTACATGGGAAAATAATGCTAACTGTTCATATACACCAATGGGCTCTAAACTATATGTTACCACTCAGAAAATCCTGAATTTCCTGCAATTAGTTTTCTGAAAAACTCAGGTCAATACACTGAGGTGCTTAGAAAAGCAAACAAGTTTTAAGAGTTATAATGAAAGGAATGGAAAACAAAGACATGACTGAGTTATGTAGACTACTCAAGAACTTGAACACAGTTTATATTTCTAGCCCACTCGCCTCAGAATTATACAGTAAGATTGTAAAGCTACAGGGGAGAATAGTAAAGGTGTAGAGAAAACTCTCAATGAGGAGTGACTAAAAAGATTTGGATTGTTTAATCCAAATTAAGAAATTACAGGTAAGGAATCCACAGAGAGGTAACTGATGAAGTACAGGATCACGGCCTATAAAATAATGAGTGAAACAAGGAGGATGGGTAAGGAAGCTGCTGCTCAGACAAGTGAGGAAGCATCAAATGAGATTACTAATTACAGGTAAAAATCAAACAAAATAAACATTTTTTTTTTCATATATTTTTCAATTGTCCTGTGGAAATCTTTTATGCTACTACAAATTCCAAAAGGAAGGGGTAGTGATGGGGTAGAGAAGGGAGATGGTTTATGCAAATTAATGGAAGAAAAATTCCTCAAGATCTGTTACCCCTAAGTATATCCATCTCCGGGTCAAAAGATTCCTAGATGGAGGACATCCTGGAAGATTCACAACTATCTAGGCAGAAATACACTCTGCGCTTGGCCTGGTCTTACTTTCTCAGATGGCAATCTCTGAGAGGATATGGGAGTGGGGAAGTTGTTAAAAGACAGAGATTATCATTCCCAAGCATTTTCAATAACACTGCCAAAACTCTAACAGCTGATGAATGAACTAGATTTGCCCCATACGATTGCTCATTCTAGAAAAGAACTATTTTCCATTAATATTACATATCTGAAATGCTCTGTCAGTGCAATGTGACTTACTGCATTTTTGAAAAATATTTCTTCAAAATGTCAGTGACTACTTTTTAATTTATTGCAATACAAACAGTTTTCCTTTGGGCTTAGCTTCCTAATTTTTTGAGTCTATACAAACAGGTGTTTGGTACACTCAGTACAATTCAATTTAAAAAGACTCCTTAAAGACACTGCTATTTTTACCACTTGCTTCCTCTTCTACTGTATTACCTTCCTCTTGCTCTGTTTCCTCCCTTCCCTTTCTTTTCTGAAACAGTTCCTAATTCCTGCTTCTCCGTGTTTTCTCTCTTACCTCTCCACCTTTTCTCCATTGCCTTTGCTTTCGGGTGAATCGCATAAATAGACAATGGTGGCAATGAAGTGTCATTATTAATAGGGGATAAGAGAGTTCATACCCCTGAGTCACTGTTAGAAGTAGGCTTAAGATTTGAATGGACGCTGCTATTTCAGCTACGGCTCCATTCACGTCTGGAAGACTTCTCCACAATCTTCAGAATTAAGAGTGCATATTTGGGTTCATTTACTTGCTTATAGAAAATCTTCTGTACTAGATGATCGATCTAAATGTATGTAGAGGAATAAAAGCCAATGGATGGTATATTTAACATATGGCTAACAGATTCAGCTTTCTTCTCTTCCACCTGTTGTGAAAATAAAGACAACCTTAAAGCTGTTTGGGATAACTACCTGTATAAAAAAGAGAGCTCATTAAAGGGGAGGATTTTTTTTGGTCATTGGTTAGTCTTCCTTCAGAGGAAATAATAATAGTAATTATCTCTGACCTGACAGATCTTTCAGGAAGATAGACTACTATATTTTAAATGAACACTACCACTTTGGTCCCCAGTAAAACTGAAACCTGAAGAAGCTCATGGTAAACATTAACTTCTCAGGATGACTTTTAAGGGAGGGAGGGAAGGTTGAGTTCACAGAGTGCTCTGGACAAAGACAGCCATGTACTTTTTATAGGTCTTGATAGGAATTAGGCCACATTGTTTTTAGGAATATAGCTAAATTCCTCTTTCTTCTAGCTCCCTTAACAGGATGTGTAAAAATATCTAGTGAATGGAATTGATGGCCACATTTGTAGGTTTCAGAATCGGATCTCAGATCTCTTGGCCCAGTTCTCAGATCTTGTCACAATTCTCTCTCTAATATTTTCTATGGATACCTACACATCACCTGAAACTCAGCATGGCTAAAACAGACTCCTAATCATTTATTCTTGTTACTTCAGGTCCTCCGCTACTCTCCTTTCACTGTGGATGAGGATCACTGTGGCTACGGCCTTTCTTAGGATCATAGCTATTTGGGCTATCTCTGATTATGCCCTCTCATTAAACACTTCAGATCCAGATGGCATTTGTTTTGTAGTGCCTTTCAGTATATTTTGTCTAATATGTCCTTCCACGTTTGTTCATGTTCTTATTGTCTTGTATCTCAACTTTCATAACATCTTTCATCTGCCTTTTGAAAGTATTACCTTACTAATATCCAATCAGAATTAAGCTGCGAAGATAATTTTCTTTGTATTTTTTATTATTTCAGCCTGTTTAATTGCTCTATTCAGAAGTTAAAGTGAAGCTTTAGTTGCACCACTATGTTCAGTTTTGACCGAATTGAAAAGAGTCCGAAAGACAGCACTGAGATTGATGAGAAGGCTTGTATGGAAAGATTTGATGAGTCAGGGTTGTTTAACCTAATGAAGAGATTTAAGATAGAAAGGCATGAAAGCCTTCAACTATGCAAAAAGCTGCTGCAGGGAGGAAAGGAAAAATCTGTTTTCCATGTTCAAGTTGGATAGGACAGGAAATAATGGGTTTCAATTGCAACAGGGAAGATTTAGGTTACTAATACGAAATTTTTTTATAGTGATCAAAGTTAGCGAAGCATTGGAACAGATTGTCTGAGGAGTCTGGGAAACTTCTCCTTTGGAGATATTTAAAAATAGCTTGGACCAATATATACCTGAGGTGATACTGGCCTTGTTGACTATGCCTTCTGGCAGGAAGGATGGATTAGATGATCTCTTCATGTAACCTTCCAGCCCTATTATGATTACAATGGTTATACTGCTAAATTTATCCACTCTCTGGAGAGCTTTGAAGACCAAGAACTAAGACCTGAAATTTGATTTGATAACTGAGGAACAGTCAGCATTTAATCAAAGAAAGTAAGTGGTTTGTTGAAGTGCATCTACTGTATTTAAATGTTAAAACATTGGAAATTTTTCTATATATAGGAATGTATTCCCGTGTGAAGTGTGTTACTGTAATACCCTGACTCAAAAGATAAAAAATATATGGCTCACCATGGGCACACTAGCATCTGACAAGCTGGAATACTGCCTCCTCACCATCCACAGATGAAAGAAAGTGCAGCAGCTGTTACTATTCAGGTAGCTGGTAGTGATGAAGAGCCCAGGAGGAGCCTCAGGCAGTCTACTGCCTTGACAACTGCAGGACAGATGGCCTTAGTTGTGATTTATATTACTAAATATTTCCCTCTTTCCACCTCTGTGTTGACTGAATCTAGCATCGTTCAGGTGGTCTTCACTCAGGGACTGACTCAGGTAATGAGGCATTACTCTTGTAAGAGGTGCAGAATTATCAGCATGTGTGTAAGACTATACAGGAACTTTTGTTTAAGAGTCAGTCTTAAGTGCTTGTAAATTAATCTTTTTTATATTTTTGAATTATGATATGTTTATTCCTTCTAGGAGTAAGATTGCGTGAGTAGCAGGTTTCAATAAGGCAACTTCAAAACAGGCAATCATTCTTTCATCCAGTCAAAAAGCTTTCTTTAAAACTTTCTTGCAGTAATGCTTCACTCCCAGTAGCAGAAATGTGAGATTCAGCAAGAGCACTTCTCAACAAACTGAAGCAAAAATTTCTGATCAGTTAAAATTAAGTGAAGAAAAAGGTTCACAGCATGAATTGCAGAACTTTGATCTTCTGAACTGTAAAGGATGGTTTTAAGTCAAAAGTTCAAGATTCCAACTTGTTGAAATCCAAAAACATTTCTAAGATTTTTTTATTTGGGAAGGATGGATTAAATGGGAAACAGAATCCATTTTTTAATATTAAGCTGCAGATTAAAAATGTTCTGAATTGGCAAAATGCATTTACACTCTAGAATAATTCAGCTAAATACACTTTAGTGCCTGCGATTGAAAAGGAGAAGATAGATCACTTAATTTCAATTTTGGCTATGAGGTAGGACAGACTGTCTTTCTAGGCCCTACCTTGTCCAAATCTATTTTTCTTTTTCTATAAATACAAAAATTGATTTTTTTTTATTATTTTTTCATGTGATTCCTTAATAAATAGCATTTACTGAGAGAAAACAATAAAAAGGATGTTTTCCTTCCTTGATGTAGATATGCATCTGAAATGTATCAATAGCTTCTTCATGCCTTTGATCTCTTGGTTGGATTTCTCTTTTCCTTAGAGTGTTCTTCAGGTTAGCATTTTAAAAGACTCTGGGCAGATGATGCTACTCCTTCTTTTCCTTATTGGGATTTTCAGCACAAAACATACTGTAATAGATATTTTATAGAATACATATATATATATATATACTTATATATGTCATAGAAACGGTTGGAAGAGACCTCAGGACACCATCTAGGAAAGTTAACTTCAGAGTTAGATCATGTTGCTCATGGCCTTTTGAAGTCAGGTTTAGAAAATCTCCATTTCCACTGCTTCCATTTTCTTTTCCTCATATGTAGTCCGTATTTCCCTTGCTTCAACTTGTGACTGTTGCCTCTTTTGCTGTGCATGCCTGAGAAGAGTCTGGTTCAGTCTTTTTAATAACTGCCACTTTAGATAGCTCAGTTTTAAGTACACACATGTGTATGTCTGCTTAATGAAGTTTTATGGAAGTTATTTAAACTATCACATTTATGGAGAAATTATTACATTTTCATTCTCTACCAGATCATTTGCCATTCATATTTATGCCATGGCATATTTTTTTAAGCAGTTGTCTGTTTTCCTTGCTATGAAGTGGGCAGACTTGACATCTGACAAAATCCTAAATTCTTCAGGTATTCAGAGGTAGTGAAAGCATCACAGAATCACAAAGAAGTTCCATCAAGAAAAGTAAAGGACTCTGGCTCTTCTCTATGCAGCTTTCTTGGCTGTCCCAGTCTTAGCAGCTGTTTGACTTGCCCTACATATTCAGATAATATTCTCATAAGTTGCTTCAGTTAATATTAAAACACAGCAGAAAAGTAAGGAGGAGGATTCAGCCTCAGAAAAAATCATTACAGAATCTAAGCAGAACCCATGCAATAAATGTGTGCAATGTAAACGTTCATGACTTACAAATATATAACTTTACTACATCCAACTACAGTTCTAAAAAAGAGAAAGCAAACACTGAAAAACAGCTTTCTTGTGGGAGGGAGGGGGCAAAGACTGGAAAGGTGGGGATTGAAAAAGGAATCACCTTTTCTAACTTTCAAATGACAGCCTGAAATGTTTTTTCATTAAAATAACTGAATTCTAAAAAGTTCTAGTCAAACATTAGTTTTTGTCAGCTAGAGGGCCTACTTCTCCACAACTGTGATTCTTTTTTTATTAACATCAAACAGTCTTCATTTTTATCAAAATAGAGGATCTACAGTGTTTTGTTCTGCCCTCATAATTTCCTGTATTTTTAAAAATATTTTTAAACTATGGCAAGGTAAGAACAAAGAATCTTCATTTTTCTTCCAATTATTTGTATACAAAAGTTCTTTTTTAGCAAGGCTTTTCAAGAGCCAACTGGAAAGTTTAAAGTAAGGACACGTGAGACTTCAGAGATAATGTGCTGTTTTATGCTTGGATTATGCTCATGCAGTCTGGAGCCGCACATATGTTGAACTCATGTCCTGTAAAATGTTCACTGTAAAAAAAAAAATCCATACATATTTGTTTTATTATAACTGATGGCAAAAGTCAAGATATGTAGTCATTGATTCCAAATGTAGTGGCTACTGCCTAAAGTACAAATCCAACGTCACTGATGAAACCTATTTTCTAAAGAGAAGATTAAATATTATTTACATCAATAAAACTGCATTTTCACTCTCTTTTATAAAGACATTGAAAACCGTATTTCAGATATCCTGCCTGTATAGCAAACTATTTTTGATCAGGCGGCCTTTGATAGTAAGATTTTTTCATCATTTATCACCCATTTAATATTTAGTTTATTTAATTTAGAATATTTAGTTTAGAATTATCAATAGACAGTAAAGGCCAATAATTTCTTCCTCTTGGTGACTGACAAAAGAAGAAAAAAGCAGAGTCTCAAATGGACAGAGGAAGTTTTAGATAAGCTGGGGACTTTCCTGTAGAAGATTGTCAGCGGTAGAAATGGATTCTTGAGACGCGAAACCACAAACTTCATAAGGAACAAAATGTAAGAGCATATCACAAAGATAAAAAGGAGGCAGTGATCTCATTTTAATCAAGGTATAGACCTAGTGCACTGAAAAATATTCTGGTGATGGTCCTAAAGTAGAATTTTGTGGTAAGCAATGTGTGTCATGCAATAATCAGAGCCTAGGAATTTTCCAGCAGTGCTAGATGCTGAACTTAATCAGCATCTGACTCCTCACGGCTAGGCATCCCACCAGAGCCTCTCAAACATAAGCTCTCCAAATAATTTTACTATTATGTTAATAGAGGTGGGTGGGTGGTTAAAAGAATCTGAAATTGTGTTTTGTTTGGCTAAAAAGGAGCAAACTATTACCCACACGGCGATATTCAATTACTCTAAGGCACCTTCAGACATCAGCGTTGCTGTTGTTAGGAGTCCGTTAGCTCTGATTGTGATGCATCTTATGGCTCAGCTGTTTCCACCTGCTCTGGCTCTCTGCCTGAGGCTCTCAAAGCCTCTTGTAATTTTTCCCTCATGGAATTTGGATGAAGTGCTGGCTGCTTCCCTGCCAAATGTGTCTTTGTGCATTGAGGACTTGATATGACCACAGGACCGATCTCTCAGGATACCACCACTGCATGTGACCATTGTTTCTCATTACAAATAATGCAGCATCTATTTCTGGGAGGTGGTGGCACCAGACACACGTGATACTTAACTTTTTATTTCACACTCTGTCACCTGATACATCTGGAGGTCCCAAATCTTTGGTATGGCTTTTCTCACGGTACAAGCATGTTTATTTTCATTCATTCTCTACTGAAGAAAATACTACCGTGAAACCTTACGTTTCAGCAGTGCTGTATTGTATTTTGAGAGCTGAATATGCCTACGTAGCCTTTTTGGTATCTTTCTTATTCTGTCAACCCATTAGATTGGAGATAACAAAGCCTATCTTTAATATTTTACAATAGATATTCTGAAACATCTTGCAAGTGCCTGCAAGAAACATTCCATAGCTATCTGATAGATGGGATAGAGACGTAGAACATCTTCTAGTGGAAGGTGTCTCTGCCTATGGCAGGGGGGTTGGAACTAGATGATCTTTAAGGCCCCTTCCAACCCAAACCATTCTATGATTCTATGATTCTATGAACGTGGTCTTCTTTTTTTTTAACACAATTGTAAAAGACGGGGAACTTCAATTTTTTTTTGAAAATACTCAGGCTTTCATACTTGCACAGTGACAAAAGTCACTTTGACTTCCCACAAACGTCACTCTGATTTCCCACACTTGACATCACATATTTATGCAAGTTCTGTAGTTCTGTGGCATCTGTTGAACTTCAACCATCTGACTGATATTCTAGGCTTAGGCATCCATAACCTAACAATATTTAGCACATCTCTTTCCATGTAGAAATTCATTTGGCATCTTCTGAATTGCTGTTTTGAGCAAAGCTCTAGTAAAGCTCTACTAGACCTTTGCTCAAAACAACAATTCAGAAGATGCCAAATGAAAGAAAGTAGTAAAGGTTTTCCTTTCATATTAGTAATCTGTAAACTCTATTTCAAAGTTATACTGATGTATTCCACTTTTCAGTTAGCTTGAAGATAGTATACAAATAATATGGTGTGTGCTCTCTCTCTGAAAACTGTAAATCAGCACATAGATATAAAAGCTACTTCTGGCCTTTTCTGAAATTATTTACATAATGGTCACTTCAGGACACTCAAGTGCTACACTGTCAAATGGATTGACACTACTAGTCGTGAGGTTTAATGAATCTGGGAAAGAGCAGGTTGTTCTATCATTTCATGGTATTGCAATGTCAAGTGGCCACTAGGAAGTAACACAAGAGATTAGAGTTCCTTAAATCTGAATATCCTATTGTGGCAACCAATGCCTACCTTTGAGTCAGAATTTTGGTCTAACATTTCATTAGGCTGCATGGTATTTTTTCCTCTATTCCCTTCAGCTCAGCAAATGAGTACATCACACCACATACCTAGTTCATAGCTGTTCTGTCATATGATGTATGGAAGAGTGAACCTTATACCAAGTTGTTCAGTATTTTTAAGCATATCACTATCAGGGCTTCACTTGTTTTCTGATAATTTAGACATGTTAGGCAAACAGCTTTAAATTTAAAATTCTGTTAACACAATAATTGCCCTTGCATTTCAGTCTTCTGGTGAAGTGCCTAATGAAGAACAAGCATTCAGAGTGATCTTTTGTCTTATATATTTTGTTCTTGGAATATAACTCTTGTCATATGAGAGCAGAAGGAATCTCAGCAGCTCTGTGATAATTCGGATCCCCACCCTTCTGAGTCCTTGTTTTCTCACACTGTCACCAAGTTATCTATGGCTGTTTTGAATCTGTCTTCCACAGCAGGATCTCCATTTTTGTGTAGCCAATATGCAAATAAGCACTTTCTTGTGCTTATTCTTCTCTCAATACTTTTTTCCAAAAGTACTTTGTCTGGAGAACAAACATAATGATCCTCTTAGAATGGTTATGATTATTGGTAAAAAAAATTTCTAGTCAATCTGAGCCTCCAACCATCACAGGTATAGTTAACACAAAACCAAAAAATATAAGATCTTGGGTGACTATATTCAAAGATTTTTTTTTCCTCCTTAGGAACTAGCTGACAGCAGTCCAGGATGGGCATGTGGGTCCATGAAGAGATGCTTGTAGCAGCTCCAAATCAGTGTAATTGGAATATAGTTTCTAGCCAGGACATTAAACACAATGAAATTGCCTGCGAATCTTCACAGGTATTCATTAAATGAATGTAATTGCAGAGAAATCATTTGGGTCAGGTTCTACTTTTGTTTGAGACACTGTTCTATGCTCCTCTTTCTCCTTCAAGAAAGGCATGCCTGTTTCTCTGTAGAGATATTTGGACAACATTTTGTTTCAGCCTAGTTTAACTGATGCCTGTGTATGCTTCTCATGACCTCCAGCAATCTTTCTAAGCACAGTAATGCCATCCAGGCAATTCTGGAGTCCAGAATGCCTGCAGAGAATCATGGACATCAGTCTTCGAAAATACTGATTGCAAAATACATATATACGCAGCATTTTTTGCACTTATTGGACTATAAGGTTTTTGTTCTCACACAAAACCACACAGAAATCCATGATCTCCATGATCTTTAGACAGAATTAAATGCAGGCTTGCATTTGATACTGCTCTACAGGATAGGTATAGCAAAAAAAGAGACACTATAACATATTACTTCAATAGCCTGATTTGGTGTGCACATGTGGGATTTTGGGAGATTGCTTTGCGTTTTTTTCACCAGTGTAGCAAAAACATTAACAGTGCACTTCTACAGAGCACCTATGACTGCAATTACTCATGTTCAAAGCAGAACCCACTCTCCTGGAGACATCACATATTTTAGATTGGGATCTATGATAATGCCAGAAGGTAATGTCTGTCCTTCCCCCAAAGTTTGCATTTCTCTGGCAGGATCATAGTAGTTTTCAGGTCTTGTGTAGATTCTCATCAACAGCACAGTTTTCCTTGTATGTTAAGAGTTTCCCAACCTTATAACTTTACAAATGTAGCATCATTGCCAGTTTCCTCAGCCTCTGCTCTAAACCCTAAACTTTTCCAATTCCAGCCAAGTCGCTTACAGTAGGTCTGATCAAGCAATAAATGGTCCCTAATGCACGGTGTTACTGTAATCATGTCATATGCGATGTTCTATGACCATTTTAGCTTCCAAAGTTGCATGGGAGAATCAGCTTCCTTACAAGAGTTTCTCAGACCAGGTCTGTGTTGACAAAACTTAAAGCATTCAGCTAAGGCAAGTCCTTTAGACAAGGGAAGAAAAAAATGAACATGAATGAAACAATATTTAACACCTGCAAAGAATGAGTAGAGAGTACATGCTGGTTTCTGCTCCAAGACAATGTAAAAGCAGCAACACTCATTCCTCAAAAAGCTGTGTTGCAAATTACAATTTTGTTGTTTTCCAACGCTGATCCAAGTACTATAAAGGATTGTAGGCATGCCTTGGAGCTGCAGAAACAATTCGTACTGATGTGGGAGACAGAGGGATTTCTTTTTTATCACCAATTTGTCCTGCCCAATGGAAGTGTGCATCAACTTCTGGTAATTTAAAGGACTGCACAGGAAAAAGATTGCAACAGCCCAGCATGGCCCCAGGGGCAGGGTACACCACGAAGCTCCACGCATTCAGGAGTGCCTGGTTTTCCTTCCACTTCAGAACAAATAAGCAGTGCCCTCTACTGTCCAGCACCAATACTACAGCACACACCTCACGGGATTAGCTTACAGAAGTGAAAATGATGATCCAGCGCAAGGGCATAGACCTTCTTTTCCTTTGACCCCTAGTTTTTCTGCTTTTTTACAGGGAGTCAGGTTTTCCTGTGCATCAGCAAAGGTGTTCTTTTGCCAGGTTTGACCCATATTGTCATACCATGTCAAAAACTATAGCTTTTTTGTTGTCACCGCCTTGTTTGAGTCTAATGTGAAGTACCTATATTTGGCCTTTGTCTAAGGTTTTCCAACTTTTAAGTGATTTCCGTGCATTTTTTTTTTTTAACATGGTAGCAATTTTTAATGACCTATGACATCATCCCGAACCCAGGAATCACTGTCCTCGTCTCTTTGCACTAAATACAGATTGGTGTGGAAAGCTTCCTCTTGCTAGTGTAGTAGAAGCAGCTAGGAATATGGCTCCCAGCCACCTTGTAATAGTAACCTTAATTATTTTCTCTGACTTCCTATCCTCAGCAGTTCTGATAATCATAATCCATAGTTAATGATTTTTGTTTTCTATTGATTAGACTGACATAATCAAAGCAGTTCTGGATTTAGCTCCATATCAAAGTTCACTTATCAAGTGGCCAAGAGAACACGTATACAAGCATCTCAGCTTCCCCAGGTTTGCATTCAGTGTGCAGATCTGAAATTTGTGCTTTTGAGATTATTTGGCAGGGCCCATATGACAATGACATTAATCTGTATATGGCTGATGTCAACTAAGACACGTGTTTTCTGTAAGCCTGTAAGCTTTTTTTGCACCTGTATTTAGGCCCAGGTCTCCTTTTCTCCTTTAATGAATGGCTCTGCAGTGTTAGTTATATACTTGATATGGGAACTTATGGTCTGTAGTTTTCATTGTTTAATTTTACAATAGTTTTGTCAACATCTTCACTAAAGATATTCATGAGCAACTTAGTTTTATGTTTATTGCCATAGTATCTTACAAATAAGGCCCCTTAATCTTCACTTAGGTAATTCTTAATACTTTTTTACCCATTTCAGTGGACAGCTTTGCATAGCAGCATGATTAGGTGCTGGTTTTGGTAAATAATTAGTACTAATTAGTCACACATTTTCTACATTGTTGAGTGCTCCACTGAAGCTTTGATCATCTTCCTGGTTGGGTAGGAATGTTGTTATGGTGGTCTCTCTGTCATTCTGCCATGAATTTCCCCATATATGTTGTTGCTGTTAGGTGAAGACTTGTACTTTTGCTTGTCTACTTTCAGACTATCCATTTTACTCTCCCCAAAGGTGCCCCCAAACTACAAACATTTTGCCCTGTCCCAGCTTGGAGACCAAACTATCAGTACCTTCTACACCATTCACATTTTCCAGTGAAATATCTCAGTTGCCATCTGCACCCTTACGATAGTGGGAACAGTATCTACCTGAGGATTAGAAGAATGAAACTGCATATCATGGTCCCTCCAAAGTCATTGGTGAAAACCTGCTGACATCTTGATATAGCAAAACAGGTATCAGTTCTGAATGTTTTCTGATTGGTACTATAAACAAATGAGCATTTCCATGATATTTACATCTTGCTCTTGTCAAACTGTGTGTAAGTGAAGGTTTTCATCTCTTTTTTCCTAAAGTGTCTCTCATTGTTGCAGAAGACCTTCCCCAGGCCCAGTCTTGAGGCTCTGGTTCTTCAAGAGTCATTCCACAAGCCATTTTATTTTGATTTAGGATCTCTAAAGGCATAATGTGCCTTAATTTGTCAAATTATCCCAACTAATCTTGTTTCCAAGGTAACGAACTGGCTTAATGTTAAAAAAGAGAAAAGACATGCATTAAGCAAGACTTACAGTTAGAATTTTAGATGCAAATTTGTAAACAAAAAGTAAATAAAACACACACAAAAATCCAGCTTGTATTGTACAAGACTCTTTTGTAGATGGCTTGGCATATCTCACCTAAAATTCTTCCCGTATGTCCTACCTTCAAAAAACTGGGGCATCCAGCATTCACAGAATCATCCTTCCTGCCATAAAGCATTGATGGTTTCCTTTTGCTGTGTGCTGTGGTGTCTAGAACTAGAAATAGATCTGGATGCAATATTTTAAAAAGTGAGATCACTAGATTTACACTGTGGTTTCCTGTGTTTTCTCTTCTGTTTCTAATAATCCTTCACATCTTAGGCATCTATTTGTCAGATGAACTGAACATTAAACTGATGTTTTTAAAGCACTATCCACAATAACTCTGAGACTTCTTTCTTCAGTAGTAATAATTTCAGGTCCCTCACTCTGTGTGTACAGTTAGGCTTATGTTTCCTCATATAATTTACTGATCATTTATCAGTATTTCTTCTATCATTTTAGGTGTACCAGAGATGAAAAAGCAGACGAGTACCCATTGAGAATTACCAGGGCATTGCCAGGGCATGCAGAGATGCACTTAGAAAAGGAAAAGCTCAGCTCGAGTTCAAATTGGCCAGAGATGTCAAAAACTACAAGAAAGGGTTCTTCAGGTACATAAACAACAAGCAGAAACAGAAGGAAAATATTGGCCCACTGTTAAACAGGAGAGGTGAATTAGTCACCAACGACACTGAAAAGGCAGAGGTTCTCAACACTTTCTTCACACTTTCTTCTGTATTTATCAGCACTGTTGGGACCCAGGCCTCGGGAACAAAAATCCAGGCTGATGCAAACACAGAGCCACCATCAGTGAAGAAAGAGTTGGTATGTGAACTATTACAGGAGCTTGACCCCTACAAATCGATGGGCGCTGAAAATATCCACCTGAGGGTGTTAAGATAACTGGTTGATGTCATTGTGAGGTTGCTCTCCATAATCCTTGAGGAGTCGTGGAGGTCAGGGGACAGCCCAGAAGACTGTAAGAAGGCTAATGTCACTCCCATCTACAAGAAGGGCTTAAAGGAGTATCCAGGAAATTATAGGCCCATCAGTCTTACTTCAGTCCCTGGGAAAGTTATGGAACGAATCCTCCTGGGGACTATCATAAATCAAATGAAGCACGTGATTGGGAAAAGCCAGCACAGATTCACTAAGGGCAAATCATACTTGACAAACCTGATCGCCTTCTACGACAAAATAACCTGCTCGGTTGATGTAGGGCGAGTGGTGGACATTGTCTACCCAGATTTCTCCAAGGCTTTCAATATGATTTCTCACAGCCTCCTGTTTCAGAAACTGATGCGTTACGGTCTAGACAAGTGGTCTGTGTGGTGGGTGGGGAACTGGCTGACAGGCCGCACCCAGAGTGTGGTGGTAAATAGTTCCTTTTCAACCTGGCAACCTGTCATAAGTGGGGTCCCCCAGGGATCGATTTTGGGCCTAACGCTGTTTAATATCTTCATAGGGATCTGGATGATGGGATCAAGTGTACCCTGATCAAGTTTGCCAATGATACCAAACTGAGTGGGGAAGTGGACACTTTGAGAGAGCCACCCTGCAGGAAGACCGGGATAGGCTGGAAGAGTGGGCTAACAAGAACGTTATGGACTTCAACATAGACAAATGTAAGGTCTTGCACCTGGGAAAACATAATCCAGGAGTGCAGCACAGGCTGGGATCTACCCAGCTGGGTAGCAGCTCTGTGGGGTCCTGGTGGACTACAAGCTCAATATGAGTGAACAGTGTGCTGCTGTGACAAAGAAAGCCAACAGGATAGTGATTGCATCAACAAGGGCTTCACCAGCAGAGATAAGGAAGTCATTATCCCACTCTACTTAGCACTTGTCAGGCTACACCTGGAATACTGTGTTCAGTTTTTGTCCCCACTATAAAAAAAAAATGTGGACAGGCTGGAGAGGGTCCAGAGAAGGGCCACAAAGATGATCAAAAGACTGGGAAGCCTGCCATATGAGGAAAGGCTGAAAGAACTGGGTTTGTTCAGCCTTGAGAAAAGAAGGCTTAGGGGAGACCTTATCACCATGTTTCAGTATTTAAAGGGTGGCTACAAAGAAGATGGAGACTCCCTTTTTACAAGGAATCACATGGAAAAGATGAGGGGTAATGGGTACAAGTTACTCCTGGGGAGATTCCGACTGGACACAAGAGGAAAATTTTTCACAATGAGAACAATCGGCCATTGGAATAATCTTCCCAGGGAAGTGGTGGATTCCCCAACATTGGAGACTTAAGATTCGGCTGGACAGGGTGCTTGGCCATCTTGTCTAGACAGCGCTTTTGCCAAGAAAGGTTGGACCAGATGATCCTTGAGGTCCCTTCCAACCTGGTACTCTATGACTCTATGATTCTGTGATTTTACCACTGTCATTCAGTATCACAAAATCTCCTGAAACTTTGTCACCTTTGTTACTCCTTTTCCTAGACTTATAGGTGCCTAAATCACTCTTTGAGGCCCTTTTAAAAATTTTTGTTTGCCAATTTCCATTCCTCTGACACTAAGGCTGGTAGATTTTGTGTGAGCTTCTTCTCATCAGGTTCTAGGAAACCATTTGCTAAAAAATTAATGCTGTATTCATCTTCTGCTGACATGTTTTCCACAAGCACTCTGAAAAAAATTCCTTACAGCCAGTGATGGTATTCTCACAATCTGGGCATACCTTGCTGGCACTAGAAATTTTTTCAACTGCAAGGATCTGTTTTGATTTATAATGTTCACCACAGAACAAGCTCAGTGACCTGTCCTTTATCAGCTGGTATCTAGTGTCCTTTCTTCCATAGGTCCCTCTTCTCTGTCATGCCACAATGTCAGAGATATGTAAAACCTTCAAGAGTTTCACACTAAAGTAGGTGGACTTCTGGTGCTTGGCAAACTGTAATTGCTTTATTTCTAATTATCTTTGAGATATTTACACAAACACAAACACAGTCTAATCTCTGGGTCCCACACCATTGCAAGACTACTCTTCCAGAGTAGATGCACATTCTTCAGTATTTCTCATATGCTGTATCTTTTTATGAATGTCTTTCTGTATCAGGTGCAGGTGCCCAGGCTCTGGCAGTGGGGGGCTGCAGGGGCAGCCTCTGTGAGGAGAGGCCAGTGCTGGACACAGATGGTTCCAGCCAGTTCTAGCTGGCTCCAACAGACCCACCTCAGAGCACAGCTGAGCCCTCAACCAAACTGGTGGCACATATTTTAGAAAGGACAAAAAATGCTGGACAGGCAGAGCAGGGGGGAGCAAACAGAGTGAGAAGCAGCAGAGGTAAAAACAAGGTCAGAGAAGGAAGAAGAGGAGGAGGAGATGCTCCATGGCACCGGACTATTCATTGCAGACTGTGGAGGACCTGCACTGGAGCAGGTGGATATTCTTGACAGGAGCTGTGGCCTGTGGACAGCACGCACTGGAGCTGAGGAAAAGTGTGAGGAAGAAAGAGCGGAAGAAGGAAACCGTTACGTACTGACTATAACCCCCATCCTCTATCCCCCTTGCGCAGCTTGGGACAAGGGTGGGGAGGGTAGAGGAGTCTGGACTGAAGGTATGAAGTTGAGTCGGAGAAAGGGGGCAGGAAAGGTGTTGGTTTAATGTTTGTATTTTTGTTTACCACTACCAGAAAATATTTATTTTAATTGTCAATACATTCATTTTCCCTGAGTCGAGTCTGTTTTGCCTGTGACAGTAACTGATAAACAATATCCCTGTCTTACCTTGACCCATGAGCTTTCTCCTTTCCATTCTTATTTTCTCCCTGTCCCATCCCACTGGGGTGGGAGTGAGAGAGCAGCTATGTGGGAGTTTGACTGTTAGCCAAGTTAACCCACCACAATTTCTCTTAAACTTATGTTTTTACTTGGCTCAAACAGAAAATTATTTAGTAAAATGCCTCCTTACTTAATGGGCAGCTACTGCTTCCAAATACAGATTTCAAATTTATTTAAGCAATCCTACTTTCCTCATCTTCGGTGATTTTTTCCATTCCCACCCACCTCTTCTTACATGCATCAGTGACAGAGATCATGAAACAGCCTCAAGTTGTGCCAGGGGAGGTTTGGATTGGATATGAGGAAAAATTTCTTCACTGGAAGGATTGTCAAGCATTGGAACAGGCTGCCCAGGGAAGTGGTGGAGTCACCATCCCTTGAGGTATTTAAAAGATGTGTAGATGTGGAACTTAGGGACATGGATTAGTGGTGGACTTGGCAGTACTAGATTAACGGTTGGATTTGATGATCTTAGAGGTCTTTTCCAACTTAAATGATTCTATGATTCTATGATTCTCTGCTCAGTTCTCTGTAGCTAGATAGCGTCCCTTGTCTGAAATGGATGCTGGTCACGAGTCTGAGACTTTTCGGAATACATTAATATGCATATCTCCTGCACCATTTGGGAAACAAGCACAACGTATTTTCATGGCACCTAATTTGAGGTGTGCAAACACTGGACTGGGGCATACATATGTATAACCTAGTAGGAAGCAGCTGAAGAAAATTGTCTCTCATATTATGTGCTACATATTTAAAGAGAGGCTGAAGATTTTAGGGGCCTATAAACAACAGATTTCCACCATAGTCCATCTGCTACAAGAACAGAGCACAGCAAGGAGACCTAACTGAGGGGGATTGAATTTGGAAGTGTAGCATTGGCATTCTGGTAGTACTGTTCATGTAAATGTGACGGAACACAAGAATTAAGATATTTGACAACTAGAATACAAGAAGGTGGTGGCAGTACTGCATGCAGTGAAGAAAGATGGTTTAACTGTAAGTTCCTTCAAAAACAGCTTGGGTTTTTGCCTTGGCATATAACTTTGGATACCTTATGAGTAACAGAGGGATTATACCTTAACTAGAAGCTACTGATCTAGTGAAGCTGTCCAAAGCAAACCAAAATGGAAACATAGACTTGACTGGATATTACTAGTATCTTGTGTTTGTTCACTGTTGGGTATATTTTCTGCAGTCTCAGTCCTGCATTAGACTTCTTGCTATTAGAAAGCTCCACAGAAAAATGGGTATTTTCTATGGCCAGGTAGTGTTACAGATTTCTGACCTTTCCTGACAATGCATCCAGTGGATGGGCACAGTACAGCAGAAAAAGCTGTTTCAAACCTGCTGACCTATGAGTTGCTCATTTGAAGTGTTAGCTATCAGATCTCAAAACTATTGTGGGTTAGGCAGCCACTTCCATCTAGTTAGCAGCTGTGAGAGGTACCACAATAGCAAAAGAAGAGTAGCAATAGAGCAACGTCACTTGTTCAGCAAAATGGGGTTTGTACACCTGGCCCTGTGACAGTCATTAAGGTATTGTGGAGAAAAGGTAGAGAAGCTACTCAGGAGTAGCTAATTAATTAAGCAATATAACAAGAGAGGCATTCAGGCAAAAGGGTAAACTGCCTGGAAAGCTGAAGATTGTCCTTAAGGAGCAACAGCAGAAAGCTCCTTCAGAAGGAAGACCAGAAGCTTTACAAAGATGGCTGAGAAGAAAAGAGACACGGATAACACATTCAAGTAATTGCAGCTGGGTATCTGAAGAATGCATCTTTTTAACACTTAGAGAAAAGAGTAACACTAAAATAGTAAAATTCTGTAAATGAAGTTCTTTCTAATAACCAGTTTTGATTTTCAAGTAATAATAGTCAATCACACATTCTGAAAGGGGCTTTTTTCAGAGTGTAAACTATTTTTAAATAACCAGTTATTAAATTGAAGAGATTCAGGTATCTTACAGCTAAGTATCTTGAGACTTATTGACTTAAGTCACACAGTAAACGTTACTATTTTCATTTAAATTAGATAGTCGTTGACACCTTTATGGCTCTATAAATGAGTAGCAGCTCCAGCTCTCTAAACTACAAATATGCATTCCCTTGCAATTTTTATCACTCTGAACTAGAAAAGGTCCCCACCGATTTCAACTGCAATGGATGGAGGACTTCACTTCTATAGTTTCAGTTGAATAATTCTGTTCTATATAGCACTAGGCCAGTTGCTTCATTCTGCTAAAGTCTCCAAGTGATTTGATTATAGATGTTATATAATGTAAAGGGTGATGTCAGAAATATTTGTAGGAACAGGTAACACCAAAAGAGCTGACGTTGTGACTACAACATTCTCAATCTTTAAGAACATCTTTTTTTCTTGTATCAATTATTTTCACATTAACTTTCATTTCTTATAATAAAAAACAATTGAACAATATTATTTTGAATGCTTAAGTACAGTTTGAAAAGGGAATTAGGGAAAATATAAGATAACAATGCTCTGTAAATACTTAAATATGATTAAAAAAACACTTACATTTTTGTCATGTAATAATGCTCCTATTAAATCAAGTTATTTATAGAGTAACTGTCTTATGGAATCATGCTAATGACATACCAAATTAATATAGACAGTTGGTGTATATTTTACCAGACAAGATTTTTAATTTATTTCGCATTTGAAGTGCCAAAATTTGTCAGCATCATTTCATGCATCTGGAAAGCTGTTCTTTCAACTGTACCTATATGTACAATATACCACAGGAATTGAAAGCAGACTTTTAAGACTGACTTCTTCCTCTGAACCAACTAGAGAAGTTTCTGAAATGTACATTTCATCAAAAAAGAAAATCAACCAGCCTGAATAAGGTAAATATTGCCTAGAAGCACATGCTCACAAAAGGCAGCTAATGTAATGAAGATCCTTATACTGAAAGATGGTTATAACAGTTCTATAAATTTACGCAGATTCTTTAGGTGTTTTGTTTTTCCTGCACTCACATTTTCTCTGTTTCACTTCATACATGTACTTCAACTTTTTGAGCTGTTCAGACACTGAAATATAAGAAGAGATTAAAATTATTTAAGATTCAGCCATTAACCATACAATGAGGTTTCACGGGTTCTTGTCTTAGAAATGAAATGTTAGCTGTCTCTTGTCAGTTAGTCTTTGATGTCTTACACACATACACAGAATAATAAAGATGTATTGATTGACTTCTGTTGAGGTTAACCTTAAGATTTGTTACACTGAGTAATGGGCACTGACTTAGTCAAGACAAGGAAGGAGAATCAATCTCTTATTTTCATCAAAATATCAAGACATTTCTAGATAGGCATAGAATTTACTTATATTTGGAACTCAGTTTTGTAATGAATGAAAATGAAGAGGTGTAAATATAACAGCTTTTTCTAACAGTTTAAAGAAAGAAGTAAAAATGTTTCTGCACTAGTGAATGGCTTGCCAAGAATGAATTCCATTTCAGGGAAACTAACCTTTGCATGTGATGATTGTCCCAAAACATAGTTTTATGGCCTTTGAAAGTGAAAAAAGTGAAACTTATTACTATACTTTACTGGTTTTATATGCTCCAAAGTTTTCTACTGAGCTGTGAGGTTAGTCAGAACAGACAAACAGAAAACATCTACTTTAAATGAGAGCACGATTAGCCCTTTTTTTGAAAATTCTTATTAAAAAAAAAAAAAAATCATGTATCTGAACAAGTAAGATAAACCACTTTCTGGAAGTCATTCTAGGTCTAATAATTAAAAAAAAAAATCAAACCACAAACTGGGCTTCTCTCCATTTTTTCATTCACCATATATTTACTTCAATCAGTTCATTCAATGTATAATTTTCTGCAGGAAAGTTAGTGGAGTTGGAAGAAATGCAAGATAAGATCTGATCATCTGTAGAACTCTTAAAACTCCTTACTATGCATATGAGAAAGAATAAATAATTTGTAAGGTTCTAGTAAAATTAAAAATCAGCACCAAAATTCTTTACATACCGGCTTTACCAAGCCTTTCTTCTCCAGGAGTTGTAATGGAGTCACAAGCAGCTATTAATAATTCTGCAAATAGAAATCTGTAGTGGCTAGGCATCTAGGTTAGGATCCTAGGTTAGCATCTGTCAGCTCAGGGCAGAAGTCCAATCACATCTTCCATCTACTTGATGAGCATGCCATAGTCACTGAACAAATGGGGTTTATCCTTTTTTGCCATATGAATAACTAACTTTTTGTACCTGACTTCTCTGACTTTAAGTTTCCCAGCTTATGGCTGTTTTCAGAAGACAAGCCTGTCTTACTTCATTTTTAAAGAAAAGATGCACAAGCCTACTGTCACAATGGGATACCAAGTCATCAATCCCTTACTAACAGAGCCCTCCGTACACATATATAAATACTCTCGAGTCAAGCAACTCAGGTGCCCATCTGTACTCAGTGTGTTTTCCTGCCTAACATGAGGTGATTCTTTACTCAACTTATGCACGTGTCTGAGTTACCCTACTGCACTGCAAAGGATGCCAAGCTGGATTACATTTCGGGTGACAGAGGAAAGAACATCTATCACTTTTGGTCCTCTTCTGTCTGATATTTTTTGCCTCTGACCCATCTGAAAATAAATTTTACCCCTGTTTGCTGATGAGCAGGTGGAAGGAATCTTCCAGCTGGCAGCACCACACTTTTTTGACAGTCACAGATGCCTGCTCGGCACATATTTATTGTGAATGGTTTTCCCTCACTGTCCTGTTGGATATATTATGTTGTGGAAAACAAAGCAGGAATTATCAGGGATATCTGGACCTAAACGGATGATAATCAGTAACTGCAAAAAATAGATAGAGCACAGGAAAAAAAGATAAAATTAATTCATTGTAAAAAGGTAATTCTACAATGTCTCAGTTTCCTGAGATAGGAGTAAATGATGGTATAAGGAGAACAAACATACTGTTTGTTGAAAACCTGTGTATTTAGAATTTGTATCCCTTTATATCCAGATTTTAAACTGCAGATAAAATGTGTATGGAGCTAAAAATGTTTGTCCTGAAGACTGCAACTACCAGTTGGTATAGGTATGTATGTGCTGAAAAGAATAAAAGGGAAATGGCTGGAGAGACAAGTGAAGGGTACATCACCTTCAGATACAAAAATTTGCACTTGAGGAATCTAGTGATCCAGAAGTACTTAGATCCCTCTGAACACAACTCTCTTTTGGATTGTTCTTACATCAGGGAATCTCTCCCTCGTCTCACTGTACTAGAGATCTCTCCCAGTCACCTAGCACCATGTAGTGAGGATGTACCTTTCCATCCTCCAAAGCCTCATCTTGGAAAACTGTAAAATTTGAGTGAGTGGAATTTCTTTCTGAGGGCAGGCTCGTTCTTTTGTACCTTCCTCTCACTTTTTCATATAATGGCATTAAGGGAAGCATACATCCTCCTTAGATGTAAACCTTGAATAGCACTGAGGCTTGAATATTTCTAAATCTCTTACATGTGCTTCAGCTTTATAGTAGAGAGATACCAAAGCATGGACTGGACTATGAAAATCCTTACAACAGTTTTTGGAGAATGCAGATAAGTCTGTTTGTTAGCCACAGAGTTAATACTACAATATTTTACCAATGTTTTTTCATTTCCCACTACTGGTGAAGAATAGGCCAGAAGATTAAGGAGGACAAAATCATAACCTAGAAAACCTGAAGGTCGTTGCTTGATTCTTTTATTTGGCCATTTACTAAAACCAGAGAAGAAGGGGATCCAATAGAAACTTCAATTCCTTCTTCCCATAGAAAAGAGAGGTTGGATAAGAGAAGGGGAATATTGGTGTTTTTTCCCTTTGAAAGTAGAACATACAGCTTCGTGAATCACAGCTTTCATACACTACATCCTTTATGTTTTCGACAGCGGTCCTGCTACGATCTTCATCTCACAATGCTCTTGTGCAATCAGGACTTTATCAGGAATTTATTATCTCCCCTTTGGACTATGGTTACAGATTTCCTTTTCTCTGGACACCTTGCTGACTTAATACTTAGAGGAGTAACTAGAAAATAGTTCTCCATCCTCTGAGAATTTCTGGGATTTAAGTTTCCCATCCTACAAGTATCTTGAAAATTGAATTCCCTGACTTCCAAAAAATAATTGAGATGGCGTGAATTAAAATATTTTTAATGTTTCATTTTAGCATCAACCTAGAAATGCTTAATCATTTTTAATAGTGAATTAATGTATATTTCTCAACAGTAGTAATTTTACAAAAGAAAACATTGATTTTTTCATTTTCTTTTTGAACATGAATATTTTTGATATATTCTAAAATTCATTCCATTTAAATTCATGCTTACATGTTTGACAAGATAACATTTTTCCATTGGAGAGAAAAATTTAAAAATCATTAAAAGAAATCCAAATGATCTCTTCAGCAAAGGTACAGTATGCAAGCATGCTAGTGTGCTAATGCTTCTGTTGTCAGAGAACAACTAGATGAATAGGTGGTGGTGTATAGACAGGTACATTTAGCTTGATAGGTTACACTGCTGCTCAGCAACCGTTTAAAGATGTGGATCCCTGAAGAATATTTACACGTTCAGGTATATGTTGTTTGCCTAACTTCAGTAGGTTGTTCTGCACTTCCGAAATTTTTTTTCTCTTTTATCTTTCATTCCCAGCCTATTTCAGCTTTTCTTCCTCTCCCTATATCTTGTTTCTTGTCCCCTTTTACTTCTGTCCTCCTGTTCCTGTTCTAGCTCTCAGTCTCCATTCGTTCATCCACACTCCAACATCTAACACAATACATTGTGAATTTCATTTTCAAGAACAGAAAAAAAATCTTCTCAGCACCAGGGCAGTAGAAATATTTGTGCAAAAGCTACAAAGCAGGGAGCTTTTAAAAAAAAAACCAAACAGAAATCAAAGAAAAATTCCAAAAGGAGATCCATTTGAAATCTTATTTCTTGAGGGTCTTACTCACGTGTTTTGAATGCTTTGAAGTGTTAACATTATTTGCTGTAGTACCGTAGCTAGTGGGTGTAAGCATCCTGTTGGTTCCAAAGGAGAAAAGGCAAACCTTTTCAGCCTGTGCTATAAACCTGTCTGTGACTTACATTGTCCTACAGCAAAAAAGGGAATGGGCAAAGTGATTGCTTTGGAATTCCTTCCTGGTTATGCTGTGGGCATAGAGAAATTGCCTATTATCACTTACTCTGGCAGACCCTAAACTCTGTCTGGCCTTTTAATAGTCAGGAAAACATTATATATATAAATATATACATTATGTGTATACACACACACACACACACACACACACACATACTCACAAACTCAATCATGCACAGACCGTGTGTTTAGGGGTACTTATAAGTGATACTTATAAGTGTTTTACTGTTGCTGAGATAGGATAAATACCTCAGCATTATA
This sequence comes from Fulmarus glacialis, assembly GCF_000690835.1. Taxonomy (NCBI): domain Eukaryota; kingdom Metazoa; phylum Chordata; class Aves; order Procellariiformes; family Procellariidae; genus Fulmarus; species Fulmarus glacialis. Next base: position 41,777 of record NW_009190660.1, read on the forward strand.
ACAAAAGACCCTTTTGATTACATATATCAGCAGTAACTAGTTATAAATAAGTATGATGTAAATCGTGCGTGCAATGTCTATTAAAGACATAGTATAATGCCAGGACCTTATTAATAGAAATAAATATCAGACGTAAAAATAAACTATTGTCTGTGCACTCACCTAAAGACATGAAATGTATTGTTTTTCAGAGTTTTTTGTCAGATCTTATGAGATCCTCCAGAAGCAGTCAGTGCAGTTCCTTAATGCCTTTTAAGATTTCACTCTCTGCAATGCCCCTCTGCTCCCGCTTCTCCCTTCCTCTTCCTCTGCCCCCACTTCCCTCATGTCTCTGCAAAAGTGTACTCAAGCCTTCACTGGCTATAAACAGATAAAACTGACGTATGGTCAATAGTATTTTAGGGCCTGCAAGTTGTGGTGAATATTCAGCTTTTTTTTTTCTTTTCGTTTCAAAGAGAGTTGTTTTTCTATCTCTCCATGGCCATCTTACTATCATTCATGCAAGGCAAGAAAGACAGGGAAGATCCGAATATCCAGGATTTTCTTCTCTTCTTTGACAGGCAGTAATGCTGTTCCGAAGTGCTGCCACTTTTCACCCATGGAAAAGAATCTTTTCTGACCTGCACGACTGTCAAAAATGGACACATATGAATGAGCCTTGTGTAGGCTGAGAACCGCAATATCAAAGCACCATTATCTACACACCCTACCTGAAAACTCTGATCCTAGGCACCCCTTGCCCTGTCTCCTGCTTAGTTTAACCTGAGGCCACACAGCATAGCTCACTAATTGTGGAATGCTGTTTTGAATACAAGGTTCAAATAGCAAATTTAAACTGTAGATTTAATCTTGCGAGAACTGTTGAGATGTATGTAATTTTCTTCCACAAAAGCTGAACAAAGAGATGGTATAACATTATGATTGTGTAAATCTTCTTTCAACACCTCCATTGTACAAAGTGTAGTCTCAGTGATTGAATAGCAACAAACAAAAGGCTCTCTTCAATTAAACCTCTGTGACTCACAAACACACAGAAAGCTTCATCTAACATATCTGCTATAATTAGATTCCTCCTTTAAGGTAAAGTGCTTTTGTTTTAAAACATGTTTGGAATAATCCCTGAAAAACACCAGCGTGATAAAGATCAGATATCTGTTTTGTTCTGAATCATTCCTTTAAAGAAAAGTCAGAATTTTTCATTGGAGCTGTTTAAATCCAGCTATAGAATTACACACACACAAAAAAAAATTAAAAATAGTTTTGCTTCTATCACATGACTATCCATCACAATTCAGCACCTATAACCAATTGATATGCAGTAGGCAAATGACAGTCTGTAAGTTATAAAGTATTTCAGCAGTGGTAGCTAGGGGGAAAAAATCAGTATGTTGCCATTTTCAACAATTGAACAAATTCAGTGGAAGCTTAAAATAACTTTCAAATGAGAAGTAGGCATACTGTGTAGTAAGAAAACCTGTAGAATATTCATTGTGCAGCAACATTCAAAGGCAGTGGGACATCAGTATTCATTGTTCAGTATTAAATATAATAAATATAGCTATTCTGAAACAGAAACATTAACTTTCTGTGTAAAAAGATAGCATGGGATGTTATCCTTGAGGCCTTAATATGCCACATTCTTTCTCATATAGACGTGCAAATCTTCTGCATAAAGACAGTGCAGAACTTCTTCAGTTTTAAGAGTTACTCTGTTAAGATCAGACTGGTGTGCCAGATATTCCCTCATATGAAGAGATGAGGGGGGCAAAGTGATGTGCTCCCCCTAATCCAGGAGAGGTGCTGTTATACCTGTATTATATTCCTGACACTTTTGCTTCACCCATTGCTCCAAGCAGCCCCAAGATGCTCAATAGAAGATCGAGGATACAGCCAAATAGATTTGGCTGACTCTTGTGTTTATATGGCAATGCTGTAAAATTTACATCCATGGATTGAAAAGATAGAGGACAGGCTGACCTCAGATGTATGCAAATGAAAACTGAATTATTTTGAGCATTGTTGACATACATATGTGTTAGCGGGGTAGATTGGACCTGTAGTTTAGCCAAAGTTAGGTTAAATGTTATATTATCATTAATACTTGTCTTTATTTACTAGATGATATTTACATTTTCTTAGAAGTAAAACTGGGCAGGTAATGTTTTGGGGTTTTTTTTTTTCAGTTTGATGCCTGAACTTGGGGATGTAATAGGAGCGGAGGCCAGGGATCAGTTCACATCCAACAAGGACTAATGTTTTTAAAGGCTTTTAGGACAGCCAGAAGTGTTTGATTCTGGCCTCCATAAGACTGGTCTAGAACGTCTTTGTCTCCTAGGAAAGGTGAGAAAACAATGACTCAAAGCTCCTCCCAGCTTGCTTCTTTCCAAGATTCAGAGAGGGGACTTTCCTGTCTCCTATGCTGAAATACTGGCCCAGTATTGCAGCATATCCTAAGGCATAGTAGGAAATAACAGTCCTCCTATTACCATTGAGGGAGAAAGATCTGAGAAGAATCAGATGGTGGAGATCTCTTTTCATAGTTGTGGGCAAGGAAAGATTCCTTTCTGTTCTTGTTTTTTGCTGGTTTTATTCCCCTGTAGGTGCCAAAATATTTTCAGGGGTCTGCAGGCATAAGTGGCCTGCTTCCCCCAATGCCGGTGCCACTCAGCCCCCTTGTAGCCTTTCCAGTCTTCTCTACAGGCAGGTGTGGGACCCACCCAGGAAGCCACATATTCATGTGTCTTGCTCCTCCCTCTGTAGAAAAGATTGGGCTAAATACATCCTTTTCCATCTACAACTCAATATTGCTATTATATATGACAATTTTTGTCCAAGAGAATAAAGGACTTTCTCTCCAAAGGTTCTCTCTTTTGTTCTGCATGGAAGGACTACACAATAAAAACAGTCGTATTTTCAAAGGAGGCCACATAGGTGTCCCTTATGCTTGTTTGACTTTTTTGGTCATACAGTCACTGTCACCATAGGTGGCATGAATTACTTTCCTTTTCCTTTACACTAGCCACTTTTGGAACCTGTCTGTGAGTGTCTTCTGCAGTATTTAAATGATGTTATCTTTCCAGAAGCTCTTTTCAAGCCCTCTTCCCCCTTACTGATTTATAGGTTATGCTCTGATGCACAAAGCTCCAAATGAAATGGTGTTCAACCAGTAGCAGATCAAAGTGTGCTACAGCTATACAATAATTATTTTATTATTTAGTTATTTATTTTGATATTTTTTATTTGTGAAAGGGTATGTTAGAATAAAAGTCATATCAATAACAGAAGGAAGTGTGCAATTGTTACATCAGTAAGTTTCAGGTTAATCTTTTCCTATTCCCTGAATCATCGTAAAATGTTTATTGTTCCCATTCTATTGCTGTTGGTGAAGCTTCTGGCAGCCTTATGTATGTATTTAAAACAGAATAAAATCTTTTTTTTAAAAATTCATTTTCTTCTTTCTTCTCCAAAAGGAAAAAAAAAAATGTAAAGGACCTTCCCAGCTACACAAATATTTAAAGTCTCATTGAGATAAAATGATACAGTTTATTCCTACAAGGGAACATATTCTCTAGAAGAAAATTGAAAAGCAATTGGTGCTATTTTATTTACAGAGCCCTGAGTTCCAACAACATTATTCCTCTTAGTCCTTGAGGAAGTAATATACTCTCACCCTTAAAATGCTGTAAGTAGTCGATAATCCATTATTACAGTAAGCCATACACTCACACAGTAATTATCTAATAACCCCTTATAAAAGACCGTAGCTTCCTAATCTGTTTATAATTATCATTTCAATGATCCTGTGCATTAATGTCTGACCTTCAGCAACTCTGACCTGATCTTAATTAGCTCTAATATCAAATCATCACTATATAAGAAACTAGCCATGACCAAATGAATGAACCCCAGGTACAGTTAATTTCTGGAGCAATTATCTTTTCATGTAGGGAGATTTAAATGATTATCTGCACAATTTCACACAGTTTTATGTAATTCTGCAGCATTATAAATTCTGTTTTAAATCATATTTCAAAGGCATGGCTCTGCAGACTGACTTCATATAGTACACTAAGCTATCAGGATAGTATATCATACTACCAGGGTATAAGAGTAGATGATTTTTGTGTCATTATTTTCAATTACGCAAAGTGTATTTCACAAAGTGATAAATTGTAGCTGAAATATATAAATATGTACCAAGGCAGTCTAGGGGCTAGTGACATCCAGTATAAATTGTATGTCATTTTAAAGAAATGTTACATTATATTAAAATAGTGTAAGCAATTGATAATACCATATGTGTTAAAGCAAGATTAGAAAATTCTAAAATGTGTATTAGTAATATGCATGCGGTATTTACAATGCATTTGAAGCTGAGTATCATTTATCATATTTAAAAAGCTACTGTATAAAAAATGAGAATACCACAGGAAATATTTGAAGCTCTTATTTAGCTCACAATTATGCAGTATTAAGGGCATAGGGACTATTTAATGTGTTATTAAAATATCCAGGCTTCTGATTTATAGTTTAATCTGACTGGAACATAACACAAATGTTCATGCCATCCCTGCTATTTGCCTCATGCTTTTCTACACAAACACAAACACGCACGCAGGGAAAATTCACAGTCTTTCAGATAAACAAAGTAATTTAAGATTCAGAAGACAGTTCTACAACCAATACATGGGTGTGCCATGTTAGCGCATTTTTGAATAATACATCTCTGGGAGAATCCAGTAAGTATTTGTTCTAGGTTTTTCAGGGACATATTTTTTACTCAGTTTGGAAAAAGAAGTGTAGAGCAGCCTTTTTATTTCAGAAATTGCAAGCCACTTGCATGAAGTATTTCAACAAGCATATTATTTACTGTCCTTAATACAATTTATCAAAGTTAACCATTGAACCTTCTTTCTCAGAGCTCTTTTAAATGCTAACATTTCCTACCTATAAGCCAAAACATTTGTCCTACAGCCATCAGATGAAGATAGCAGCCTGATGAGGGTGATTGATTTGAAAGGTAATTTGAATGGAAGATGTTGTGTACATCCTCTTAGTGATGCCACAATGACAGCTCAGACAACCTTTCCGTGATATATCACCCCGGGAAGCGGAAAAGAGTAAATTTAACAAGTGGCATTGCCTTCTTATCACATTTTTCCTTTCTTCTAATTTAGTATCTTCATTCTATATTATGTCTAGTTATTTATAAATATCAAAGGTAGTCAACAGATATCTTGTCTTACCATTTAATTAAGTCAAACATTCAGTAAGTGATGTATAAAATCAGAAAATTAGTATCCACAAGCTAAATAAACTAAGGAAATAATTCTTAGAAATTATCAAAAAGTGATTGCAAAGAAATCCTAGCTAGCTTTCTGATCAAATGGAACCATCTGCTATCCTCTTTACAGGACCATTTCTTTTTCACTTCCTTTCCATATACACACATATTTAATTCCTTCCATATACTTAAAATCAACCATGTGCTTTATAGGTCCTGGCAATATTCTCCTTTACACTTTCAGCATATTTCTGTCAAGGAAAAAATTGTCTTTACCTATATCAAACACAGAAAGTTTAAATCATTAAATAAACTTCATCCATTTTAAAGGTTGAGGTTTTGAAAAAGTACAATGAATTGTTTTCATAGAAAATGAAACATTCTTTTTAAAAATACTGGAATATATATCTTCTTGAAATTCTTTTCTGTTTTAGATCTTCTGTCCTGTATTTCATTTTCATATCTTACAGTTGAGATACACATATGGACACTTCAGGAGGCTTAAAATCAAAATCAAATTCCTCTCTTCTTCAAAAGAAAATAAGTCTACATTTTAATCAAAGACATTTAAGGAGAATACATATTTCCTTCTTTTTCACGTTCGATAATTTTAGTGTGAAATCTTGCTTTTTTTCCTCCATACATTTCATTTTAAAAAGTAATTTAGTAAAAGCTTATATGAATATTATGACATTCACTCATGGATTTTAGAAGACTTTTAGAGTGAGAGCAAACGCACCATCTAATCGGCAAGAACTGGAAGGATTACATTTGCGTGGGAGACAAAGGCATCTGGGCTTTTTTGTATGGATTACACTTACTTTGGAAAGAAGTAGCTACCTGGAAACTAGACTTTCTTCCATAAACCCACACACATACAGGCAAGTCTTTCATCCTCTTCTCCTGGAGAATATCAAGCCAGAGGCAGCTAGATTTTGGGTCTAAACTGCAATTATAGTATTTCTCATGAGTCAGATATGTCTTGCATAAAGCCCAGTGCCACACACTATAAACTCTTTTAGCATATTAACCCAAGTCTTTATTAATCTGTTTGTCAGAAAGCTAGTATATGAAAGAGCATGATAAAGAAGTATCGTTAGAGGTAAACAAATAAACAGAAATGAGCTGGAAAATGATGACGCAGATCTTGCGTAAGTCCAAACAAATAGCATTGGTTCTTCTTTCATTTGTTTTCTGGGAGGTTGTATGTTCAAACTGAATTATAGCTCTTAAAGTTACTTAGCTTGGAAGCTGTCCAAAACAGGGATCATTTGTTCCAGTTTACTCAATGCCTGGTATAACAGAAAGCCAGTCTGCAATGACAGGTCACAAAGTCTACCGTAAAAATAGGAAGCATGCCATTTACATTAAAAATCAGTGATATAATGGGTTGAAGAAACTGACCTTAGGTTTCAGCAAAATGCTAAGGACTTTGTAATGGTGACCTACAGGTGCGTACAATGCCAAATTGTTTGGGACTGTCTAGAAGGGGGAAGGCCAACAAGGCAGACATCCT
>NW_009190661.1:0-265 GCF_000690835.1 Fulmarus glacialis
CGCCACGGTAGTTCTTTTACTCCCCCGTTTTGGAACCATTTAGCACCGTGCACGCCACCCCCTGCCCTTCTCCCTCCTCACAGTCCCAGGACCCTAGTCTCCCCCACTCCCTGGTGGCCCCACAGCTCAGTGGTCCCCTGTCCCCATCCCCAGCGGTGCTGTCCCCGAGATCCCCTTGCCAGGTCCACCCCATCCCATGGGGCCCATTGTAGCAATCTCGTAGCCGGTGGCCCTTCCCTCCAGGCCCTATCCCTGCTGCTCACAC
>NW_009190662.1:0-2075 GCF_000690835.1 Fulmarus glacialis
GGTGCCGGTGCCGCAGGGCGCCCGGGAACCCGCAGCGGGCCCGCGGGAGGGGCCCCCTCGAGCCTTGTGTACCTATGAAGACGTTCAGGCTTGCCACAACTACAGGTTATCTTGGAACAGGTGAGGGAGTAAATTTAAAGTATACTAACTCCAGCTGTGCACTTTCTTGAATCACAGCAAACAGGACAACATTTAGAAATCGCTTCGGTTTCCTTCTGTTACTTCTGTTCTATGAAAAGCAAATCCAAGAATTTAGTCACAGAGCAGGTAAGGATAACTGTCCTTTTGTTCAAAAAACCCCCTTTGCTTCCTCATTAAAACTGTCTAGGATGATTATGCTATTGACTACCAATACTTGATGCTGGCACATGCCCCCCACAGCACCGTACCAGGCAGGAACACCATTTTGATTCTATACAAGAAATATTATGTATAGTGCTGGCTTGCATAGAACAGCCAAAAATAAGGTCTATTTTTTATGTATGTCAAATACTTATCAAGGATGTTGCATTATTGGTCTTCTGCAGGTAAATATGTTGGTGATTTATAGTGATTAAACACTTTATTTAAAGAAATAATTTCCCAGGTGGCCTGCCTGAGAAATAAGCATTGCAAAACTGATACCATCCAACACCACATTCAGATGATGGATGAAAGAGACCACAGCGAGGCAAGGACATTTTGGTGAGAAATTGCAAATGAATTCACAGAATTGTTGAGGTTTGAAGGATCTCTTGAGATCATCGAGTGCAACCCACCTGCCCAAGCAGGGTCAGCTAGAGCAGGTTGTCCAGGACCATGTCCAATTGAGTTTTGAGTATCTCCACAGATGGAGACTCCACACCCTCTGCCAGTGTATGACATCCCTCACAATAAAAAAAGCGTTTTCTTGTGTTCCAGTGGAATTTCACGTGTTTTAATTTGCGCCCATTGCCTCTTGTCCTGTCAGTGGGCACTACTGAGGAGAGGCTGGCTCCCTCCTCTTCATTGCATCCCATCAGGTATTTACACACATATGTAACGTTACTCCTGAGCCTTCTCTTGTCCAGGCTAAAGACTCGCAGCCTCTCCTCACATGACACGTGCTCCAGTCCCTTAATCATCTTTGTGGCCCTGTGCTGGACTCCCTTCAGTTAAGTCCGTATCTTGTACGGGGGAGCCTAGAACTGGACGCAGTACTGCAGGTACGGCCTCACCAGTGCTGAGTAATTTGTTCAAGAAGTCCAGGAAATGTCCGTTCTGCCAGCACTGCCAAGAAGGATCTATCCAAGGTTAAAAAACACACTCACAACAATTCCTTCTTTTCAGCTTGTTCTTGTGGCAAACATAGTTAAGTATATACACTGCTGGAAAGGAGTAATAGGTTTAAATATACTGGATTTGAAATAAACACGATCTTGTAAGTTGTTCTTAAGGAAAAGCTACACACTTTCACTTGAAGTGAATCATCCTAATGGAACATTTACTTGCTTAAGTCTGTAACAGTGCAAAAGGCCACATTCTCTCAAGCCAACATTGTTACTATTGGATAGTGTGCTGGTTTTGGCTGGGGTAGAGTTAATTCTTCACAGTAGTTAGTATGGGGCTATGTTTTGGATTTGTGCTGGAAACAGTGTTGATAACACAGGGATGTTTTCGTTACTGCTGAGAGTCAAGGCCTCTGCTCCTCACCCCCCCACACCAGCGAGCAGGCTGGGGGGGCACAAGGAGCTGGGAGGGGACACAGCCGGGACAGCTGACCCCAACGGACCCAAGGGACATTCCACACCATATGACGTCATGCTCAGCATATAGAGCTGGGGGAAGAAGAAGGAAGGGGGGGACGTTCAGAGTGGTGGCGTTTGTCTTCCCAAGTCACCGTTACACGTGATGGAGCCCTGCTGTCCTGGAGATGGCTGAACACCCGCCTGCCCATGGGGAGGAGTGAATGAATTCCTTGTTTTGCTCTGCTTGCGCACGCAGCTTTGCTTTACCTGTTAAACTGTCTTTATCTCAGCCCACGAGTGTTCTCACTTTTACCTTTCCGATTCTCTCCCCCATCCCACCGGGGGGGAGTGAGTGAGCGGCTGGGTGGG
>NW_009190662.1:2089-14916 GCF_000690835.1 Fulmarus glacialis
GCTGTGGTCAAGCCACGACGGATAGTATCTAAATGCTCAGAACAGACACACATGGAGGCGGTAGCAATGCAGCCTTCGTACTGCTGAACTGGAAAGGCTATTCAGCTGCTGTGGGCAGTAGCATAGTAGAAACTGAAGTACAGCTATTAACGTATTTCAGACACTGGACAATTTAAGTGATGTGACAAGCAAAATTAATAAAAAACAACCACACTTCTCTTTTATTAGAATGCAGCAATGACTGTCAGAAATAACATTCCTATCATCTCATTTTATAGTGAGAAAACATCGCATTGTGAGGTTCTCATTTCTTGCCCATTTTGTATTTGAACAACCAATCACTTTGGAATTCAGAATGTTTAGAAAGTACCAGCTTTGTTAGTCAGGAATGAACGAGGGACTGGACAGGGAGAATAGAAGTAGTCCTTGATAATGTACAGAATAAAAAGATTTAAGGGAAGTTTTTTTTTTCTCCATGCCTTTTTAATTCTATTGAAGAATGCACTAAAATCCTCTTCCATGAGAACACAGAACACTATAGCAGCACCAGACACACTTTATACATTTCTTTAAGCCTTAAATTTGCCAACATGTTCACGAGCTATGATCATCCTTTGAATCTGAGCAGTTCCCTCATAAATCTGAAAAGAAGAATTGCAATAATGTTAGCTGATGATTTTTTAAAAGGTTTTAACAGATCAACACTTTTAAACCTTCACGACACTAATCCAGTGTGGATTTGTATGTGCAGAGGGACAGAAAACAAAATTCCAGTGTGACAGAGTAACTACAGTGGGCTAAATGGAATAAATCACGTACAAGATACTGAGAGACAGGCTTGTTCTCTCAGGTGCTCTTATCTAAACTCAGTAAGGTTCTCATGAAAATAAACGGATATGGTGGGTGAAGAAGGATGAGGAAAATTTCTTATATGAGGAAGAAAATACGTATTTTAGGTTTTACAAAGTAGGATTTAAAACAATAGGTGGAAGGGAGGAGGTGACTTGTGCTGAAAGTGTTGTATTTTCTTTGACTAGCCTTTCAAGGTCCTACCAAATGTTCTCTCTGATCCATTTATTTCCATTAGTTAGCTAGTACTCTCTCCCATACAGTTTTGTTTGGTTTTTTTTTTGTTTTTTTTTAATCATGTATTCTTGCATTTTCTTCGAGAAACAGTCTGCATCATCCCTCTGTTCTATTTGTTTGCTGGCAGCAAAGTCAAAGACAGACAACAAAGCATATATGAAGCTCCAATGCCAAAGCAGGCCATATGCTCTGCAGGTATACTGCAATGCAATGTGAGGGCTGAGGCAACATGGTTTAGGGGTTTAAGTGTTTCAGCTCCCAGTTCTGCCGGAACTTGCTTTGGCAAATTGCTCAAGTTCACGCAAATTCACTTTCTCATTCACTTACAGGAATAATCTTCCCAAGAACCTTACAAAGCTTTTTGAAAATAAAGACGCATGTTAGTTTTTTGGTTCGGAAGAAATTTTTCATTCCCAAAGTGAATTCTCTTGACTGCTGCTGCTTACCCCATGTTGATCCAGTTCATAGAGCAGATTGTGTTCTGTGAATACTAGGTGCCTTTTGGAGCAAACTGAAATGGAATCTCTGTTTTCCCTATACAGCAAATACCCACCAACCCCTAATGAAGACATAATGGTCCAAGCCTACAACTGGACCCTTACAATTACAGGCGTATCGGGGACATGCAGTCCAAGGGACCAAACAGGCTTGCTATGACTCAACCTGCCCAAACTGCTTATAGCGTAGTTGTAGGGGCCTCAGCAGTTATTCCTGCAATCTACTGATCTGCTCCTGTTGCACTAAATTACTTGCTGATGAAGACAGCCATGGCACTCAAGTGTAAAGACATCAAAACTCACAATCTTCTTAAGTCAATTACAAGAAAGGTTTTGGTTTATAAGCCAATGAAAACAGTTTCAAGAATCATTGACAACTAAAGAAGGGAAGTTTTCCAAATTTGAGAAACTTTGTAGCCCTGTGCTGGACTCCCTCCAGTTAAGTCCGTATCTTGTACTGGGGAGCCTAGAACTGGACGCAGTACTGCAGGTACTTAGTTTTGAGAAACTAAGTTAGAGTTTCTACCAGAGTAGCCTATATTTGTAGCCAGACAAACCTAGAGCAGAGTAAGGACATGTAAAAACAGTACCAATAAACACAGTATTAGAATTGTGTAATACTGAAAAAGATCAAATATATGGAAGAGAAGTCGGAAAACCAAGTTTTTGTACATGAAGCATATGGCCAAAAGCATATACCATCTGGAATTGGGCAGCAATACAGTAAAGCACAGTGAAGTGCAAGGTGTAATCAAGAGACATGGACAAAATAATTGTAGAGACAAAAGCCTTTCCTGAATTCTTTTAGGGATGAAGTGGAACACAAAAACTGTATTTTATTTAAAACAAAATTTAATACTAAATTTAATACTAAATCTGATTATTCTGAACAATGAAAAAAAAGCCTACTTACCCATGCATTTGTGATGGATCAGTGTAATGGAAAATCTAAATAACTGGGATCCTGTAAAATCAATCTCAGCTTTCAAATAAAGTTCTAACCCTCATACCATCTTTCTCTAGAAAACCATGCAACCTGACAGGAAAAAAGCCCAATCATAAGAAAGTTCCATTAATCTTTCATTTCCTCACTCACAGGAGTGCCATTAGTTCTGAGAACCTTTAGATTCCAAAATAGTCGTTGTCTTTCCTTAAATAGAGAAAAATAAATTCTTGGCTAGTGAGAATAATAGTTTTCATTTTAAAGTCAGCTCTAAGAGAAATATTAACTACCTAGAATCTTAAGAATGACAGCTGTTATAGCTAACTAACATTACAGGTCATAGTCCGCATGCATTTCTTGATATAATCTATTTTGATGTATTTTACCTAGTCACCATTAATATCATAAAGAGGTGAAAAGCTAAAGATTACTGGTTTTGCTGAACACAACTAAAATATTCTTGCTGAATAAAGAACTGTAGCATAGTATATGACATGACATGGAATAATTTCTTGGCAGTAACACTGCAGAAAAAACCCCAGGATTATGGGTGACTAGGGGCTAAACATGAGTAAATATGGGTGGGTTTTGTTGTTAAAAAGAAAGGCTAATCACTCCAGGTTGTGTCACACTTCTGTTGATAATCATTCCATGATACTCAAATACTGGTGGTATCTCAGCCGAAGTATTCTACGCAGCTTATGATACCAAAGTTTGCGACAGAAGGTTTAGAGCACAGCAACAAATGATGATGAGGCTGGAAAGAGAAAGGGGGGGGAAAAAACCCCAAACCACACCCAACCAAACAAAAAAATCCCCCACAACTTATGAGGAAAAAGGAGAAGAAGCTGCTTTAGTGTTCAGAGGCTGAGAGGAAAGCTAAACTATGGGCAGGCACCAGTCCAGGATACGTGTGGAAGGTCAGAGGATTTCCAACAGCAACAAATGATGATGAGGCTGGAAAGAGAAAGGGGGGGGAAAAAACCCCAAACCACACCCAACCAAACAAAAAAATCCCCCACAACTTATGAGGAAAAAGGAGAAGAAGCTGCTTTAGTGTTCAGAGGCTGAGAGGAAAGCTAAACTATGGGCAGGCACCAGTCCAGGATACGTGTGGAAGGTCAGAGGATTTCCATCACTGAAGGTTTTCAAGAACAGCATTATACATAAACCACCTCTACTTACAGAATACCAAATGCAACAATTTGCCTGATTAGAATGACTCTTTCTTTAAATTGAAGGATTATTGCTTTCATTCTAAAAACTTTTTCTAAAAAAAATATGTGTACATCATGATTTGAAATAAGTGGCCATTAGTTTATTTTATATAAAATTTATGCATTACTATAAAGATCACATTCTCTCTTTTACTTACCTGGTAGATTTTAGCATCTCTCATTAGTTTTTCTACAGGATATTCAGTATTAAACCCATTTCCTCCAAAAATCTGTACTGCATCTGTAGCTACTTGGTTTGCAATGTCACCAGCAAATGCCTTTGCAATGGAAGCACAGCAGGTATTCCTGCGACGAGCATCAACTTCCCACGCAGCTCTCTGGTAAGCCATCCTAGCAAGTTCCACTTTCATTGCCATTTCAGCAAGACAGACACTGCTTGGTGCTATGAATGATGAAATAAACTAGGTTAACATTGCCCGCTTAAAATTCTATGACATCCAAGAAAAATACAATCTTCTTAATACAGCGATCTCTTCAACAAACTCAGTAAATTGTACTAGAGGAGTTCTACAGAATATGGATCGGGCTCTCATAATTGTATGTTGAATTAGACTTTCAAGTTTTTAATTCTCAAATCCATTTCGTCATAGGGATTAAACACTGAAATACTGAAGTTCTTCTTTACTATTTATGAGATTGGTATTTACCTTGCTGGTTATTTGTATTTCTTTAAAACTGGTAAGCGGTGTGATTGGCAATGTATTCTATTAGTATTAATACTGTGCATCTTGTTTCACATACCTCAGGAGCTTCCTCCTTTCCTGAAAATCCCTGTTTATTAGCACTGAAGAACTTAAGTATGTCCTGATAGCATGCGAGTTTCAGGTTTTTGGGCAGAGTTTTCTTTCTGCTTTTACTATTATCATTGATAAATTATAGAAAAATTCCTGAAGTTACCACATAGCTAAATTTACTTAAATGGTGCTGACCTATATACTTGGAAACCCCCAAATAGCAGAGATATAATATAAAAATTAAGGAACTAAAAAAACAAAAACAAAAACAAAAAAACCACAAAACTACCAAACGAGGGATAACCTTGAAAAATCAGTAGCTTTTATTTATAGTCTCTTTCTCTCTCCCACACACACATTTACTTCAACAATTGCTTTCCCAAAGGTTTTTCTCTCCAAAGCGTATCTAGTAGCTTCATCAAGCACTCTTTTTGCTAATCCAACAGCACCAGCTGCTACCTAGATTGAATACAGCACAGAATAAAAAAAAATCAGAAATTCCTACTATATTTTATAAATAAGTTATTTCTGATACTTACGGGTGGTCTGGTCTTATCAAAAGCTCCCACTGCGATTTTAAAGCCAGGTCCCTCAGCTATTAGTACATTTTCTTCTGGGACTCTCACATCTTCAAAGACAATGCCTCTTGTATCTGAGCAGCGTTGACCCATATTCATTTCCTGAAAAGGGAAATATACAGAGGTGCAACGAAATTGGATTATTCAAAGGTACAATACGTTTTCATTCTTTAGTTTACTCAAACCATGAAGTATGCTTTTTTCCCCAAAACACTTCATCTGAAAATTACCATATACAAGACAAATACTACGTTTGCACTTGCAGACCAGCACGCCCTTAATTTGTCTAAGCTGGGCAGTTTACTTTCTGCTTATATGAAATCAGTTCTGTAGCTGTAATCAGTCTTGTTGTCTTTCTCTAGTTCAACTACATCCTTTAAGATGGGAGTAGAAAAAGTAAAGAATCTAATATTCAGGCAGTACAGGTGTACTTTTCTAGTTTTCGGATTCCTTTCCTAATGTTCAACATCCAGTTTTGCCTACTACTAAAAATAGTACTTTTTTCTTTTTTTCTTTTTAAAGAGAGAACTAGCACCAGTGTCTCCAACGCCTCTTCCTCGACCAGCAGTAGCTAAAATTAAAGCTCACTGTGTGCGTGTTTATGGTTAAAATTGTTCAACTTGCTTCTTATCCTTTCAAGGCATACTACTTCTCATTTATTGGCACTTAGAATTGTCCAACTTGCTTCTTATCCTTTCAGGGCATACTACTTCTCATTTATTGGCACTTGTCAATAAAATAGTTCTCAAAGATTCTTTTGCAGCTGTTCAAAGTCACCTTACTTTAGACCGTTCTGATTAATTCCTTATCTGAATTAATAAAATTATGTCTTATGAATAGTTCTGTATGTTGTGAAAATGAAAAGATCATTGCACATGAGCACATAAAAATGATCAGTTGCCGAACAGTCTTTTTTCTTTAATGATAATTTGTGGCATTATTGGTTTAGAATTGAACAATAATTCCTGGCTTGTCAAATAAGAGATACAGTCTTCACCTTTCTTCCAATTTGGATTCCAGGGCTACCTGCTTCCACAATGAATCCAGTAAAGGCTTTGCTTGCAGGAGCTTTTGGATCTGGATTGGTACGAGCTAGCAAAAAATACCTAGTGTAAAACAAAGAAGAGGGATGCAGTTTATCCTCACAATTTACAACCAGATACTTTTTTAGCTATCATGAAATGTTTTTACGTGCATTTCTACAATATAATACATTCTATCTGTAAGTTAACAACCCTTTTTTCTTGCCCCTCCCAAAAGTAAACTGAGAGGGAGCAAGAGAGAGGAAGTTTCAAAGTTCAAGATATCATAGAATTTAATAAAATTAGTTCAGATCAACATGCAAAGATTCTCCACCTTTTCCATGTATTGTCAATCTTCATATTATCAGCTTCATGAATAGTACAAAAGAAACCTATTCACAACATGTACATAAAAATTAATGCTTAGGAAATACATTCTTGCGTGCAAAGTGTTATGTTATTATCTGATTTCAAAGATCTTAATTTTATTCTTTTAAGTATAAGTTGCAAATAAGTATTTCTCTTAGAAATTAAACAGTTGTAAATCACATTTATGGTTTTCAGTAATGTCAGAAGATACCTGGTAGGTTGTCTTTGATGGATCTGCCTTGAACAAGGAAATAAATAACTAGAAAATTAAGCCTTTTGATAAACGTATAAAGTTTTTCCACTTGAATAAAGAAGAATTTGTGTGTTGCGAATCAGTGTGATGTAAGACATGATGAAAGAGGTTTATATTATAAAGCACGCTCCGTAGACACCACAGCAATATCTGGGTTCTTTGACAGCTCGAAAATATCTTCCCTTCAGAAAATAAAATGTAATGTCCCTGCCCACAGCAGGGGCGTTGGACTAGATGACCTTTAAAGGTCCCTTTCAACCCAAACTATTCTATGATTCTAAAATGTAACACCACAATCCAACAGTGTTTATGGCTTCACTAGAAGTGAGAGGTGTTTCTAGTAGAATCAGAAGCAACTGATCTCAATCACCACAATGACAAAGCAAGGTAGCTAGTAATATGAGCCTCTTGAGTACTTTGCAAGTTAAATCATACTGTTGCTGTCCTGCTCTGAAGAAAAAGCAGAATTAATTTTGTTTGATAGCAGCAAGATTTGAGAGGTCTTCTTGAGTGAGGAGTTGTCATGTCATCGCTCATTTTCCTTTTTAGGCTTTGCACAGCACTGAGACTGCATTCTTACATCCTATCCTGATCAACTGGTCAGAGATTAAAGTGTAGTGTGTTGAAACACAATGAACATTCAGATTTATAACAGATCTTTAAAGAATTTAACTTCGGGGGTGGGGGGGGAAGCCACTATATAGCATAACAACGGAAAATACAACATGAGTTAAGAGGTAACACACCAGTTTGCTTTCCCACCGTTTGTGATCCACATCTTCTGACCGTTAATAACATATTCATCTCCTTTCTTCTCAGCCTTTGTTTTTATACCAGCCACATCAGAGCCTGCTCCAGGCTCTGTTACACAGTAAGCCTAAAAGAAAATAAAATACAAAATCTTGAGGAATAAAAGTTCTATTTTCAGGCAACCAAAAATTATTGCAGACTAAGTGCATCAAACCGATCTGTAAGAGGTTTAAGTGAACTGTATGGTAAAACCCAAAACATTAAATAAAAAAAAAAAAAAAACCCACAACAAAACCCAACCCAATCCCCCCAAAAACCCTCAACAGCTGTCTGAGCAAGAACCGAAACATATATGGGTTAGTTTTCTTTATAAATCCATAAAAATACATAAAATTGTCTTTTACTTTTAATCAAACAGAACCGTTCTGTAACCCTTAAGTCATTATTTCCTCAGGCTTCACGAACTCTGATGTGAAAGCTGAGAATCTTTAAAATCTGAAAACAAGAGCACTGAGTAACATTTTATGTTTACTGTGTCCTTCATTTTATGAGGCTTTGCATTTAATGCATTGCACGTGAATCTTTACTCCTTTCTATGTAACAAGTACTGCTTATAGAATATTTAAGATCACAAATAGAGTTTAATTCCCATCTGAGTTGAGTTTCTCCTTATACAAACCTTGTATTCTTCTTAAACGCCTACACCGTCTCTTGAAAGGGAAATAAAAGGTATTCATTTTTGGTAAACGACTTAGGATGGGGACGATTTTCCAAGTAATATCTTCTATTTGCTTATCGAATGTATCTCATTAGCTATTTCCTGACTTTCAGTAAATGCCACTGTTTATTTACAAACCAAAATGGGCTAAGTTGTGAGTACATGTCAGTGTTTTCTGGGAAAAAAAAAAGGAGGGGGGGAAGAGGGGCGGAAAAGAGTAATACAGATTAACATGGTTTAGGAACATTCTACAGCGTAGCAGTTACACTTACACACATCATTGGTTCCTCTGTTACTCTTCCTAAGTATTTTTTCTGCTGATGCTCATTTCCTGCAATGATTACTGGCATTTGCTGAAAGAAAATATTTAGACCATTAATTCATCTTTTTAAAGTGCACAGATTCTAGTTTAAGGGACGTAAGAAAAGACAGGAATTAGCTTCAATGGCAGTTTGAACCCCTGTACATCCGTAAGCTAACTCCTCCGTAATAAGGCATGCTTCAAAACTGCCAAGGCCAAGACCACCTACAGTTGAAATATTTCATTTACTAAAATGGGTTTAAATTGTAACATCTTAGTGATTTACACAAATGAATTAACAAAAACATATTCCCCCACATACATTTGATTGTGTACCGTGTTTGATTAGACATTCTCATGCAAACTTTTTAAATAAAGTTTTGTCAGAAGAGTAACAGGTGATTTGAAAATTACATATCACAATTCCAGGGTTATTGTGTGATTAATACGGGACAAGTTGCACAAAGAGGCAAGAATGTACCACTTGAATTTTTTGAGTACTTTACATTTGAGAATTAAGAGTTCTCAGGAAGCAGGGAAAGGGCTCCTAAACTACCACAGCACTTAGGGGGGAAAAAAAAAGTGTCTGTATTAATCAGACAACCAGCTCAGTAACCTGTTTCTGACAGAAGCCAACACTGTGGGAACTACATATAAATCCAATAACAATACAACTATACTTCCTCAAAAATATTTTCCCGAGCCTTCGGGTGGCTTCCTCAGCCAAAGAGATACCTCTCTTTGGTATCTTTGTTATGCTAACCCTCGACAGATATTTTATATGTGAATTTGCCCGGTCTCTTTTTGAATCTATGTAAAATTTTAGCATCAATGTCATCCAGGGGCAATGAGTTTCACAAATTAACTACACACTGCGTGTAGAACCGTCTCCTTTCATTTATTTTGAACCTGCCATCTGCTGATTTAATTCAATGCCTTCTAGTTATATTGAAAGGGACAGTCAACTATCAATCCCTTTTCACACTCTCCATGACGCTGACATTTTAGTCATTTCTCATACAGAAGCTATATCTCACGCAGAAGATATATCTTTTATAATCTTCGTCATCCTTTTGGGAACCTTTTCCATTTCCACAATACTCTTTTGAGATGGAAGGATCTGACGACATAATGAATTAAAGAGGCAAGTGCAATTTGAATTCAGGCAGCAGCATAATTGTGCCTTCTGCTTTTTTCTTCATTCCCTTAAAGGTCCCTTCTGACCTTAAATTTTATGGTTTTGACCACTTCTGAGCATTATGCTGATGTTCACAGAACTATTTATTCTAAACCCAAAAATCTCTTCTTTGAGAGGCAGTAACTAGTTCAGAAAATACCATTTCTCTGTGAAGTCTGAATTGCTTCTTTCCCTTCACATGTGCATCACTTTTCCTTTTTTGAATTGCATTTGCCATTTTAACAGTCACTCAGTTTCATGACTTTCTCCTGCAGCTCTTTGCACCAGCCTCATCTTTTCTACACCGAGTAACTCAGTATTATCAGTAAACTCTATCACTTCAGTATTGACCCCCTTTTCTAGTTTATTTATAGATATTCCAAATAGCACAAGACCCAGCAAGGCTGTGCTGCTCATTTTTCCACTATGAAACCTGATGATTTTTAAAACTCATTTTGGAAGTTCAAGCATTCTACATCAACCAGGCATCCCTTGTTCACACACTTATTAGCTACTTCGGAGAACTGCAATGATTTTATGAGGCACGACTTCCTTTCACAAAAACCTTTCTCTAGCATATCATGTTTATCTGTGCCCACTATTTCTGTACTTCATCTTACTTGCTCTTAATTTATATGGTGTATCAGGCTTACTAGTATGTATTTTCCCAGATGCCCCTTGGAGACCTTTTAAAGCAATGGTGTCCGATTTGCCACTTGTAATTTTTCATGTAATAACCAAGTGATTATACACTGCAGTAGCCCAGCTATTTCAGCCTTTAGTTTCTCTAGAATTTGTGGCTGAATAAACCTGGTCCTCACATTGCTCCTTTTGTCTCTTTGTTCCTTAACCTTGTTTACTAAATTTTTGATACAAGATATACCCTCTGATTATTCTTCCAAAAAAAAGGGTCTGCTACGGACACTTCCCTAACTTCTTTTTCACGTAATACAAAAGCAAAGAAGAAAATAATTTAACATTTTTTCTGTGGTTACTCATATACCTAAACACTGCCAAAGCACTGCTGTACTGCACCTAATCTAAACTGAAAAACTGTCCTTCTGGAATAAACTCTTAAATTGCTCCACCCTGTGTCAGAGACTAGAACAAAATACGACCTTCTAATTTCTCTGCCTCATCAGCTGACACAGTGCACCGGGGAACATGAGGCAGTTGTAATCAAGGTAGGAAAATCTGGTCATAAATTACCAAATCATAATCTCTCTAATTTGTCTCCCGATTACATCCATACCTAGTAACGCTTGTATGTGTCAACCTGCCTACTGATTAAATTTAGATTATTCAAGTATGCAATTGTTTATTTTATACAGAATCCATAATTACACATAGAAATCTCATCTAGTGCCTTTTCTTTGTTTCATTTTACAGATTGAAAAGAATGTTTACTTACCACAGCTTTCTGGTATGTGTGAATTCGTAAGACCAAGCTCCCAAGCCCTTTTTATAAGTGGAAGAGGATACTGAAATAGACAGGGAAAAATCACCTTCTGATTCATCACAATCAACATTTTAAATTTTATGCAGGTTAAGATAAAAGTCTATTTTTTCCCTTACACTATGGTAGATTTACCTCTCCAGTTTTGTCATATTGTGCAGCAACAGGAATAATTTCCTCCACAGCAAATTTACGAGCAGTAGCTTGAAACTCTTTCTGTTCATCAGTAAGTTCTAGTAAAAAAAAAAGAGGTCACAAATTCTCTACTATCTTTAATTTTGCCAGTTGTCAGACTATGAGAAAAGAGAAGACAAGAGTGTCCTTCCAGTACAACCCAAACCACCACTTCCTGAGCCTCTCCAGGAAGCAAAAAAGCTCAGCTTCCTCTTCCTCCTGGGAGAAATCCTCCACTGTTCTCTCATCAACACCTACAATGCACTTACTTCTGACAAAATTATCCACAAAATATTGAAAATGGAATAGAGAGGACCATGTAACATAAAATCTAGTACCGAAAGAAACAAGAATGCTATGCTAATTAAACGGAGGAAGAGAAGGAGGCAGATGTCGTCCGAAGATCCTGGCTATTCAGTTTCAAGCATCTAGCTGCTGACTCACTAAATTTGCTTTATGTATATAATATGCCAAGATGAGGATTAATTTCTTTATAACATTTCCTTACAACCAAGTTCAACTATGACTACATTTAATTACTTTAACATTGTAAACAGCAATGTGAGATAATTAATCAAAGCTAAGACACTTTGGCAATTAAAAAAGCTTAAGACAGACACAAGTTAAAAAAAGAAGAAAATCTTATGAACACTACACACATACCTGACTTGCCTGAGCTGAAGAAGAAAGTAATTTTGGTTTTCAAACATTTTTTTAAAAAAGAGTAGAAATCTATTTAGAATAAACACCTTCATTTTAAATTCATGTTGAACTGCAATATAGGATTTTATTTTTTTTAAACTCTGCAATTTGCCCTTAATTGCTATATTTCTTTCAAAAACTGTAATACTTACCAAAGCTAAAGCCAGCTCCAGATTTGCCTATATGTAAGTTTTGAGCAGGTTTACTAGAATGTGACCTCCATCCATGCCCTGCAATGGTTTGAAGCATTTGCTAAAGAGAAAAAGAACATGAGGCGTAAGATCTTTACAGCTCAAGTCTCCTAAAGCTACTAGCCTGACTGCCACACAAATTTAAATATAGAATCCCTCTTTAGAAACAATATCACATCAAGTATAATACAATTACTACAGTGACAAAAGAATTCTTGGCTACCTTAAGTTTTGTTCCTGTGGCAAGCAGCGCTCACATGAACTGACAGCTATACCAGGAATCCCAGGCTTTAACAGCACGGAGCATGAGGGAACTGCCGTATTCACTTTTAAGTATTGCGCAATTGATTATTTAAAAATAATTAAGCATAATTAAAATTCATGTTCACAGAGACATAGCAATATATATTTCTTTCTTTTATACATACACTCATCAAACCTGATTTTCTTGCCCACTAGTGAATATTCTATCTATCCATAATGTTTCTCTACATGCAGATTTAGCAAGACTTTAAGAACAACCTACCTATTAACCAACAGCTATCAGAATATTTTGATAATGTCCTAGACTCATGTCTGCTTTCTTTTAATAAGCTGCTGCCATGGACACTTAGAATCATAGAATCATAGAATACTTT
>NW_009190663.1:0-57422 GCF_000690835.1 Fulmarus glacialis
GGAGCACTCGATCCCCTCATCCAGATCGAGGGGATCCAGATCCAATCACCAGGCTGCCAGTCCCATCAATAAAAGATCTAATATGCAGACATGAGAGGCTGCTATATAGGAGCTTATAGCTAAATTGTAATAAAATATAAATATCCAGAGCCAAAAAGTAGAAAAAGAAAAAAAAAAAAAGAAAATCAATATCCTTTCCACAGATAGCTCATCAGACTATTGGATTTCATTATTTTGATTTGAAAACACATTAAATATTTATCATTTCCTGGTTCCCTTTGGTGAATTCGTGGTCTCCTCTTTCTATGTTTCTTTCTTTCTGTTTACTTATCGTAGAGTTTTGGATATGCATTATTTAACTGAGATAAGTTATGAGAAAGATTACGTCTGGAGAACATACAAAATTTTTGGTTTGCTGAGCAAACACAAGAGTGTATATACTTTTGTATATACTTTTTTAATGAGCTGGCATTCAGTGATGTTTGTGTTGTTTACATAAAGGAGCCATTTATGGATTTTAAAAAGTACGATTAGAGGGAACCTCGAATGGTTAGCAAGCTTGAATACCAAGGAGGGGTCAAATACTGTAATTCCTGACGGATGATGTCTGATTTGTTCTCAAAGGCTTCTTCCTCCACAGTCTCTTCCATGACAGTTTTGTCTGTCATTAACAATAAATTTTTTTCTCAAGGGCAAAGTAAATCCTTCTTGTTGTAATTTAAGCCCATTATTTTTTGGTCATTCTCTATGTATTTATAGATTATTTGCTTTTTCTTCATGGAAGTGTTTGAGACTTAAAGATATCTTTTCTTTTTTAGCCTAGAGTAAACCAGATTCTTGCAGTCTTTTTCTGCATGTGTTTTCCTCACTTATGAGATACTGTAGATCTGAATCAGTCTCACTGCTGTCCTCTAGACACTCTCCATGTTCCTCCTGAAATGCAATGTCCCAAATCATTCCTGCAAAAGCTTTACTGAGTAGTCTGGGAGAATTACTTTGTATCTTGATTCTGTACTGATGCTTATCTACCTGAATATACTGTTTATCCATCTTACAGCAATATGCTAAATGTGTTTTATATAACCTACACAAAAGGAGTTGGAACTGCATTTTAGATTCTCAGGTTGTGAGAACACAATAAATTACAACTGATTTCTGTAATAAGCAAACTCTGAGATTTCATACTTCTATCCCAATTTTTTTCCCAGTATTAATAATTTATTATAACATTTTTTATTTGCTAGTTAAAGCAAATTTTAGTCGTTCATAAAGGCAATTTATTTAAATACTTTGTGTCTTGTAGGACTAAGCTCTTGAACTTTTAACATAGGAGAAAGGAAGCCACCTGCTGATGAGAGAGAGAAAGTAGTGTTCTGGTATAAATGCTTTATAGTAGGACAGCTTTATAGTAGAGATAATGTACAGGAAGAAGTTCCATATTTAAGTGCATTTGGAAGTAAATTTGTTATACCTGTGCTACAGGAACCGCAGATATGGTCTTCAAGAACATTGATGCACTGTGAGTTCAGTTTTTAGTAAATGAGATGTGGCATATATTTTCTATGCAGTAGAGCTGAGCACTACTGCAAATCTGAAGTGTTCAGCAATGAAGTGCAGTCAGACCATAACTTTTAAAAAATGAGAAATATTTTTATAGACTTATAGTTCTGAGTTTATATTTTCCTCCCCTTCTCTTTAACTGTGTGCTCCAGAAATACAGCATTTTTAAATGATTAGTGAGGAGTTTCTGTAATCCCATGATGCTAAGAATTTAGCCACTATTACTATGTAAAACTTCAAGAATTAGAAATGTGGGCAGAGATTCTAATATATATAGTTAGTTACATAGATATTGATATATAGATACTGTTTAGAGTTCCTCAGCTTCACAGTTACTTACCTATATATATATGTATAATGTAAGAAACCTCTGTATAAATACCCAAATAGACTCAAATAGGCAGGTCTGAGAAGACAGGAAAAGTAATCACATACCTTTTCATTTCTTTCTAGTTTTGCTGACCATATGCTTTCTGCCCAGCAAATTCAGGTCATCTAAATGAGGCTTTCAAACGAACTTACAAGTTGTTGTATTCTTTCAAAAAACTCGCTGTGTGTCAACTGGGTAGAAATTAGCATCTGCCATCTGTCTTCAGTGTGATAGTTATCATCACATTGCTTATGTGGAGAAAAAAAAATCCTGTGTATATATTGGTAGATACAATTGGATTTCATTTCTTTCTAGCAGTGCTTGGGAAAAGGAGAACCCAAAAAGTATTAGGAATGTGAAAATTAGAGATCAACATAGCCTGTGAATAGAGAAGAGCATTTATTTTTAATGTTTAAGTTGTCTCTTCTGTTGAAACACTAAATGAAAATTTTATCATGAAAAATTATCAATACTGTCCTGTCATAAAATAATTCTCTGCAAACTGTTTTCTGGTATTTCCCATGTTGCTATTCTGATACATTTATAAACTTCTCCATCATCTTGGCATACTTAATTAAAACATTATTTTGCCAAATGATTATTTAACTCTAGGTAAATTTTTACATGTCCATCAAAATTGATGAAAAATTGAAAAAAATGTAATCACTTTATGCTGACATCCTGACAATTGCTTTATGCTGCAAGGCCATGCAAGTGTGAGAATGTTTGAAGGAGGACTTGAGTTATTAAGGTAACATAAGGGAATGGGTGAGAATTGCACTGAGAGAAGGAAGGAAGCTTCAAGACAGCCTGATGAGGAAGGAGATGAATTTTTAGACAAAGGGCACAGTGAAAGTATTATGTTGTGTGCAGGGAAATGGCTTCCTTGTGTCTTGCTATTATTATAATATCACTGTTACATTCAGAAAAGTGGGTCTTTTTATATCATCATTAATAAATATATTCAAAGATAAGTCTGCCATCAATTTCCTATCTAATCACAGAAAGTTGCTGGATTGTGAATTTTGTCTATTAATGAAAGAGGCATACCCTTAAAGGTAAGGGGTTTACAGATTCCGGACTACCTTTTTATGTTTAAAGACCCTAATTTATGAAACAGTAATAGTGATTATAAAATAAAATGCTTTTCCCAAAAAAAATGTGTCTCAAAATCATACCTGAGTGTTATTAATACATATCAAAGAAATACAACCTGGTTAAATTTGTAGTGGGTGGAACCTGATTTACTTTTCAGTCTTGATGTAATACCATAGCTATGTTATGGCCCATGTTGTAAAGTAGCATTTTCCATGTAATAAATATCTTAGAACATTGTAAAGCGCTATGAAACAGACAGCACTGTAAGCTATCTTTTCTGAATTTGTGTTAGCAGAATTTCATAGCTTACAATTTTTTTTTAGAATAAATGTTCTAGCAGCATGGGGTTTTGTCATATTGCAGTGTGAATAAGCATTGGTTACAAACGTTTTACCAATTACGAATAGATAGAAAAAATATTCGGGGAGTTCACAGAATCTAAGAATAAAAAGTTATAAAATACCAAGTTCCTGAAAAATTAGTCGTTTCTACAACAGCATGACTGGGTAAGCTGCCATGGCAACTATTGCAAAAGATACATTCCCTGATAAATTTCCCCTCAAATTAGAGATACATTTAGGAAGTGTTTGCTTCAGAACCGTACTTTCTAAATATATGTATTTCAGTACCAGTCATCAACATGCTTCAACTCCAACATTATAAGATGCTTTATGAATTCAGACATTTCTTCTGTGTTACTTCAGTTAGAGATTGTTTTCATATGGTCAAATTCCGATGGACATCCTGTTGAATTCTAAGGAGCAATGGTTTAAATAAGGAAGAGACTTTTTTTAATGTTAATTTCTGCTCCTGCCATAGCACTGTTTCCTATTTTACTGTCAGGTAACAACACACAATTTGTCTAGCGAATTTTCTTACCTCTAATACTGACATAGTGTTATTTAGCAACTTGGGGATGGTGGTACCAGTCAGCACAAATAATATGTAATTGAATGGTATTCTTAAAATATCACATAGTAAAGTAACCTTATACAACTTTTTATCGGAAATGTATGAACACAAAGAGAGAAAGTATTATTATCTTTTAAACCTCTCTGTCTTGTATCAGAAATATTGCTACACTTTGTGTGATCTTACTAATTTAGGCACCATCTGGGACTGTGTGCCTGAATAAAACCCTTGTGGATTTTGATTCAAGGATTGATTCTATGGATGATTTTTAATTTTTAACTGAAGGGGTCCCTCTGCTGGATCATTTCATAATTCACTGCATAGGTTTGGGGGGGTTATTGTTTTTGAAATATAAGTGCATCATTAGTAACATAGAGCATTTTCATAATGATGCAAATATATATTCATTACATAGTGAATGCAGCTATCTTCACGTGAGTTTAGAAATTAGCTTTACGAAGACATTTCCAATAAAAAGATTATTTGTTTTTTCTAATGATATTTTAATGATAAATAAAATACAACATAAGATAACTATATTTGAATAAAATTATAAGGAGGATAATATCTCTCTTTTAAGTACTTATCCTTTTTGGCCTTTTAAAAAAAAAAAAAATCTGTATTGGAAGCAGAATGTTAAGATAAAAAAATTTACCTGAGTGAAGTAATGTCCCTGACTTTGTTCAGAGCCTAATCCCATTTATGAGTTAGATTGCCTATAAATCTGTCGAAGATATTTAGAAGAGTAACACATGAAATTTTAGTGTTGATCAATATTATTTATATTTTTAATGAATATGAGTGGTCTGTTCTAAATATGAATATCGGCACTGGGCTGGGATTTTGAAGATGTAGGTTCAATTTTAGGTGGTTTTGATCAGAATTTCTGTAAAAAGCACTGAAATACCAATAATAATGCTTGAAATGTGTAGATAATTAGATAATGCTTAAATAACATAAGGATTACTGTTGAGTTCTTTAACTGTTATGTAGTTTCCCACTACCATATTAAGAATTTGAGTGCAACTCCTTTTAATGGAAACCTTTACCTCTGAAGAATGGCTTTTATTGAAAAATATGATTATGGAATTTTGAATGAATCACATAGTAATTTCATATTGTGCATGATAAGTATTCAAGTAAAAAAGATTTTTTTTTTTTTATTTAGCTCAGCAAGTTGAGCTCTAATTGCTGTTACTCGTACATTTTGGCCCAGTAATAAAAGTGCTACAGTTCTAAAAAATCATGTCTTGTTCTGGCTTAGTCCACATTGTTCATTGCGACAATCATACGCTATCCTTCTGTAAAGACTTATCTTCCTCTAAACAGGTCCTCTAATCACCTTCCATTCAACATGACAGCCCGTTACATTATAAACCTGCCAGTCTCTGATGGAGCATATGGAGCTGTGTGTATTCAGGACATTTAATTGCTGGCTTCATCTCTGGGTCCTGCAGCTGTGGCTTTATACAGTTTACTTGTCAGAATGACTGTCACTTTCTCAGCAAATGATCACTCCCCAACTATCATTCTTTTCTTTGGAGATTTGATGTAGGGTATCAGGATGTGTCACATATATGCTAGTATATCCTCCTCCACTGTTGAGAATACTCGCAGTGAACACATTCATCAGAACTTGGGAGTCTCTTCAGACAAGCAATTGGCTCAGGTCAGAGGTTTTTTGAGTAGCGGTTCCTTCACATCAGGATGTTCAGACTTTGTTATGTCCACAGTGTATGTGAGATTCTCCTGAATAGCCACATAGAGATGATCACAAACATTTCCACCATCATGTATTACTAAACTAATAAGGAAAAGTAGGTTCATTCTAGTCTGCTGAGAAGCCACAAAGCTGTGAGTGTAGAATGTCACCAGTGAAGCCCACTTCTAATCAATTCACACACAAGAGAGTTGG
This sequence comes from Fulmarus glacialis, assembly GCF_000690835.1. Taxonomy (NCBI): domain Eukaryota; kingdom Metazoa; phylum Chordata; class Aves; order Procellariiformes; family Procellariidae; genus Fulmarus; species Fulmarus glacialis. The sequence goes on from NW_009190663.1 coordinate 5,856, forward strand.
AACAGATGAGTGAGCAGTTTCAACAGGAATCCTTGTCCATGTGAGCAGACAGCTCCCACAGCTCCCACAAATAGAGCCAGTTGGCAGTAAGTTTGCTCCCAGGGCCAAAAGAGCGTGTCACAGATCTAGCTAAAAAAGAGAGTCGGGAATCTCTATCAGATGCCATTCTGGTTGAAAAGTTTTGAAAAATATCTGTATGTTTTTCCCTCGATTCTCTCTCTTTTGCAGATTGGCTGAAATATGTAGAAAGTGAGGGTGCATGTGACTATTGGTAGGTTTTGCTTCTCATCGTCATTTTTGTTTTCCAGATCTGTGAGGATCCTGGCCCAAGGATCAAAGTGTGTAGTCACTTTACACAACTCTGGTGCACAAAGTCTTTTTTTTCCCCATCCTGTATGACTGGTGTCTAAAACCCCACTCATAAAAAGATGCTTTTATCAAAAGTTTTTTTTTTCAGGTATAGCATACAGTATTGTAGGTTTGACCTTTATTCTTCCTGACCTTATTGTCCCAATTATCATTGACTCCAGTCCAGATTAGGATATACAAAGCCAAGAAGTTGAAATAGGCTGTAAAACATCTCAGCACCTGTGTTCTTTACCAGACTGTTCTGCGTGCTTACAGATAGCATCCCAGTTGTGTTTTATGCTGTCAGATGTTTTCCCATTCTATTTCTATAAAAATGCTGGCTGTAGGGCACCAAAACTTAAATCAGCTCGTTAGCTCTTCACAATGCAAGAAAGGTGAAAGCAAAAATGGATTAACTCAGCAGCAGATCACAGGAGCTCTTTGAGTGGTTTGGATGATTCTGTTATCTACATATTATTGTGTAGAGTAAATAACCTGCCAGAGTGTATGAAGATGCAGAAACCCCCCTTCCTCCTCGCCCTCAACTCCAGCAGCTTTCTGCTGGGTGAAAACCATCACCTCTATACATTTCTGTTCTATCTTTCCTTTAAAACTAAAGGTCAAAAGAAGGTTCAGGTTAGATGGAATTACCATTATACTGATCAGTATGTGCACCATTATCTCAGCTGTTTAGATCACTGGTCAGTTTTTTGCTATTTCCAGACTTTTTACCTTGACAGCAAAAGAGAATTCAGCATCCCAGCCTAGAAATACTACACAATAGTATGGCAAATAATCTGCTGGTTACTGTAGACCATATATTTCAAGATGTCATTTTGCATGGATAATCTCCACTCTGAAATTACTCATTATATTTAGTATCATAAATATGTAATAGGAACCAAAACAGAACACTTTTACTGCTCGCTGTTTGGCTGGTTACGATTTCAATCAGAAGAGATGCTTTGAAGTCAGTTGTAAACCTAATCGTGAAAAATAAATCAGAGTAGACATCTAGAGTAAACATTAATTACTACTTGTAGACTATAATTTTCTTCCTGATTGGAGAAGAAAACCAAAACACCATAGCATTTAGGAAATAAAACCTACTTTGCCTCAGAACTTCCAGAAGGAAAGTGCCTATCTCTCTTTGTTTAATCGCCATCATAAGTATTTGGTTCCTGCTGCTTGAAGTGTTTGTACCTGAATTTACTGGGCAGGCAGGAACATATCAGAAGGAAGCAGCAATTGATTGCACAGCAGAGCTGAATGCCATTCTGTTAAGTCTCCTATAAGTTTACATTTAGAGCTGGATCATGAAAACTGGTTGATGCTCATTAAAATGTTCCTTTGAGACATTCAACAAGGCAGTGTGTGTAAAGATTCCTCAGCACTTTTCAGTTATACTGGGTAGTGCTGTCCTTTGGGGGAAAAGTTGGCTAAACTAAAAAACCTTGAATGTTACAGAGTACTTCTCCAAATGTGCATTGCTTTACTCATCATTTGGTGTTTCTAGCAAAAAAGGGAACAAAGATTAAGGAAAATAGGTAAATATAGTAGATACCGCCAGAGACCTGCTGACACCTATGTGCAGAAGGGCCAGAGGGAGAAGAGGGACGAAGTCTTGGAAGTGAAGCCTAGCTGAGTCTGGTGGGTTGACTTGGCTGGCTTTCAGATACCCACACAGCTGCCCTCTTATTCCTCTTTCTCAGCAGGACAGAGGGAGAAAATATGATGAAAAAGCTCGTGTGTCAAGTTAAAGACAGGGAGATTGCTTACCAATGACCACCATGGGCAAACCAGACTTGACTTGGGGAAAATTAATTTAATTTATCACCAATTAAAATATATTTTCTTAGTGTGAAACAAAGACAATGTAAAACAACACCTTCCTCGCACACACATACACACCATTTTTCCCAGGCTCAGCTTCACTCCTTCATTTCCAACTCTTCTACTTTCCCCCCACCCTCCAAGCAGTGCGGGGGGAAAGGGGAGGGGTTGGGGTCAGTCCATAACAGTTCCTCTCTCCTGCTCCTTTCTCCTCACACCTTTCCCCTGTGCCAGAGTTCCCGTGAGGGAATATCCACCTGCTCTGGCATGGGGTCTTCTCCAGGCTGCAGTGTGGGTTCTGCTACCCCACGGTTTCTCCATAGGCTGTGGAGGAATCTCTGCCCCAGGCCTGGAGCGCTCCTCTCCCTCCTTCTTCCCTGGCCTTGCCGTTCCCAGGGCCGCTCCTCACACTTTTCCCCTCGCTCCCGGCAGCGTTTTCCCTTCCTCAGACGAGCTTTCCCAGCGGCACCACCCGCTCCACTGATGGGCTCAGCTGTGGCCTGTGGTGGAAGCAGCTGGAACCGGCTGTGTCCGGCACGGGCAGCCTCAACCTCTCCTCACAGAGGCCACCCTGCAGCCCCATCGCCAGTCTGACACCTGCACCCAATATTACCCTGATAAAGGCTCCTCAAGCTTTCCTGCCAGCAGCTGTGAAGGTGTTATTTATAATCCCACCAGCAGCCCTGCCAGGTGCTAGGGCAGCTCAGAGCAGCCGTTCAGCTGAGGGGCAGGCATGGGCTCAGCCCTTAGGCCGAGTGGAATGTATTTGCACTCCAGACTGTGGCAGGGTTGTGCTGGGCACAGACAGCTCTGGGAAGGAGACTTGCTGGTGAGTATCAGTCTTACTTAAAAGATATTCATTAATTATTGGTTTCCTCAAGTTTATTCTCTCATCCTTCTGCCTGCTGCTGAAGTTCTTATTGTTTAAAATTTTGGTAATGTTGGGTTTCAGTAGCAAAGTTTGTCTGTGGGGCTTAAGGAAAGTAATTTAGTTTTCCTGGGCTTCTGAGAAAATCCCTGAAATTTTAAGGGGAATTGTTAGACACTTTACCATTGTTGGTTTTGTGGCCAAGAACATGTAGCAGAGGCATGAGAAGGAGGGTGGGGAGGAATAGATAGAAACTGTCTTTTTAGAGACTTATGATTTTCATTAGAATTTGCAAAACAGGTAATTACATAAGGAATGGAAAAGAATAACTGAGAACTGTGAAATCCATTGTGTGGTTTTATCTTTGATGCAATGACTCTTGCCCAATTACCTGAATTTAGAGAGGGCCTCTCTGAAGCCTCAATACAATGAAGAACTTGTTTAGCTTCAAGCATATTCTTAAGTTGCTTTACTGTTTGTATATGTCAAAGTGCTGTTTTGAATTGGAGTTTCAGCATCCAATTTCAGACTTGAGCATTATGTAAAATATAAAAATGAGCTGGTATGCATTGAAGTGCTATGTGCATTGTATGCCACAAAAACTGGGGGGGGGGGGAAGATATAGCTAGCTACCGTCATGGGAAGTTTGTCACCTGTTAATGAAGCTGGACACTTAAGGCAAACTCTTTCTATTATCCAAAACCACTACTGTTATCCTTGCCTTAATAACCAGTTACTTACAAAAGAAAAGCAAACTCTGACCCAGAAAGGTAAAAGGGTTTATATGTCTAAATCAATAAACCTGAGTATAATATTGGCATTCATATTTAGAAAGTAATTCGTAGGAAGTTTAGACTCAAGCTTTAAGTAATCTATAATGAGTTGACGTTTATCTTCTGCTCTTGTAATTGAAAGTAGGGACATTTTTGTTTTCCTCAAGCACATCTATATTAGCTAGGTGGAATTGATAGTTGTCATTTCCACAAAGACAGATTGATTGAGCAGAAAAATTGTTTGTACAGAATCAAAGTTTTATCTCTTGTACAGACTACAGTAAGATTACATTAGAAATCAGATTACAAAGGAACAAATACTTCTGAAATCCGAAGATTACTGTGGTCTCTCATTTCTGTTAGTAGCTGCATTTTACCAATAGCTGAAGGTGTAAAAGGTCTATTTGAAAACATACAGTACTTTTCTTGCATTAGAATATTGTGTGTGATATTATGGGATTACAGTAATGCATGGGATTTGATGAAGGAATTTTAGCAATTGCTACTCCATAGTTAATGATTATAGAGGGTGGAATCTGCCCAAAAAGTAAATTTCAGTTGAAAAGTTCAGACCAATTTATATGCATAATTGGTTCAGAAACTGCTTGAAAAGACAACTTTCTGTTAACGCTGCATATAATATGAACAATGGGAAATTTTTAGGGACTTGAGAAAATTAAAGACTGCAGATAATTGCCAACTGCAGGTAACTAATTAGTACAATATTCTGTAGTTGTATTGGAAGTTGATTGAAGGTATACACTCTTTAAGTTCACTAGTATCTTCTTGCCAGGGAGTATATTATATCTGTTTGAATTTCCTTGAAAGACAATTTTCTGTTAAAGACTGAAATTTCCAAAAAGGGAGGGCAGGAGCACAGTAACAAGGTACAAATTTCTCTAATGATAGATTTGAAGCAGAAACACCAGAGACTGTAACACTGTATGTGATAGGAGTGGTGAAGAAGTGAATCAGTTGTGAATAGTTTGTAAGTGAGGAAATGTGATGGTCAGGAACGATAGAAGGATACCTGTGAGTGAGCAGTGGAAGCGCAGGAGCTGTTGGAGGAATAGCAGAGCATAACAAAGATGCAAAATGAGAAATTCTCCTTTGTTTTCCAGAGTAGCCAAGTCCAGAGCGCTTCAGAGAAGGTGTTCAGGCTCAGAACTGACTTTGTCAACTATTTACAGGTATGTCCTGATAGCTCTTGTTCTCCTCAGTACAGATATTCAGCTATTTGTAAAATGCAGCTAAAATACATCTACTAACAGAAGCAAGAGACCATAGTAATCGAATGGCTCCGTGATTTTTCCCTGGGTTTTTCAGTGGTTTGTTTTGTTTGGGGTTTTTTCCCATTTTAAATTAGGCAAGAAAATTTCATGCAAAAATACAATTCAATACAAAATATACAATGAACTACTGTGAGGAAATGAGCATCTGAGAGGCATAGTTTACTGTGATTGGGAGGAAACATTTATCTGATTGTGGGAAGAGCAGGTTTGTAGTCATATGTCTCAACAGAAGGAGAGCGATAGTGGAATATTCCCCAAAGCAGGGGCATTGGAGCATTTTGAGGAAAGGGAGTATGGTCTTTCCCAGAAAAGTGAAAACTTGTTTTCTTGGCCATTTCACAGCCTGGGTTGAAAGTGATACAGATGTTTTTGCACAGCTGAATAACAAATTAATAAACTCTGAAGGGCAAACAGGTTTTATGGAAGACTATCTCAAATGTCTGTGTGTCATACACCAAGGTAGCTCAATTCTAGCTGGACTTTTTTTCACAGGCTGCAATAGCACCAAAAAGACCATTCAGTCTGTACTGTACTATTCAGTACTCTGGAAAGTTTCACTGGCTTCATCTGTTGATTTTTTTCAGTTGTCTGACCTGGTTCTGTAGAGCCAATCTTTTGGGATTTAGGTTGCTTTCCAGCAGAGCCGTGCAGATGTTTGTGCAGCACACTATACTGTGTTTTTTGAGATCCTGCTAGGTGTTTTCACCATGTTCCACAGTATCTCAGCATCCACTATTCTAGTGAAGAACTGGTGCATTTAGGGATGCTGGGAGGGGCATAATATATAGTTTTATTTTACTTCTACTTGATTAGGCATTTAAAGATACCTCTAATTTTCAGACAAGATCCAAAACAGTCTGATGCAAATTTGCTATCTGAATGGCTACTTAGCAGTGACCTAGATCTGATTAAGAATTAGCATGGATGAATTCTAATTGTTGGAGGGGCCACATTAAAAATTGTAAAAGGTCAGCTAAAAAATAGTGTGGTATCAGTGATTTATGGAAAGTATTTGCTAAGATCAACCTGTATTTCAATTATTAACAATTTAGAAAGACCTTTCCCTGGAACCTTCTGACTGAACATTGGCATGAGGATACAATGTTGGTGTAGATGGCGATGCTTTGGTGTTGAGTGTACTGGTTCAGTTAATTTACATCAGTATAATCCAGTGTTTTCAGCCTTTCATGTTAGATCAAAAGATGTTTTTGAGGCTCCCATCTATCTGCCCATTTTAAAAAAAAAAAAGTAGGAGGGGGGAAAAAAAAACCAACAACTGATTAAATATCTCAAGATCATGCTAAAAGTTGATATCCTAGCAGACTTGCTAGGAAACCATTGCCTGAACTAGGGATGGGACAGGAAGATTTGCGGACATTCAGTCAGGTTCATATGTCTATATACTTGTTCTGTGTTTTGACACATATGTATATATGTATTCTATTTTCTAATCTTAAACATATTTTAATTTTCTAAACTCTGAAATATTTTACAGAGTTTTGAAATCAGTGGAATGTGTAAAACTGATAAAAAATGAACTTGACTGAACTTTGTGTTGCTCCTTAAGCAAGATATAAATATTGTGTTCAGTTAAGTATAAAATGGGGTTTAAAAATTTGGGTTAGTTTCACTGATTAATGTTAAATGAAAAATTCAAAATATCTTCAATAATCCCATTGTTCAATGATATCTCAAACAAATTTTCTTAAGAAGCTCAAACTCATGGTAAGAAGCATTCTACACTAGTAGTTGTAAGAATTACATTGGTGTGAGTTTTGTCTTCATATTGTGTCTTATACTACCTAGTATGATGCAGCAAGATACAAAATAAAGGCTTTTTAAAAATTTCTTCTTGATAGCCGAAGAAGTACATGTACACACCTTAAAACTTTTTCTGTTTTTGTCCATCTCACATTCCGCCACTAGAGGGTGGTAAAATATTTTCAACTTTTCCTTTCCTTTTTCCCATTTATTTTCCTTTTTCCCTTTTTTCTTTTCTTTTTAACGTTTGAACTGTTAAAACATATACTGATTTCTAAAAAGGTGATTTGTACAGTACCATACTCTCCATCTCCAGATTCTATAAGTCATAAGAATTTTTCCGCTTTTCCTAGTAGATATCTCTGATACATGAAATTGTGTATGTCGGGTATTTTGAAAGGTTTTGATTGGGAGTTTGCTCATGCGAGCACCTCAGGCTCTGTTATACTGCCATGACTTGTCAGGTTTGCACTGACATGTGCTTCCACTGCAAAAGGTGTGGGAGAGTGCTTCAGGCTTAAATATAGATCAGCACTGTCATTAGTTTCCCTTCCTCTCTTGAAAGGTAAACTGAATTTTCAGAGCAGTAAAGACACATGCTGAAATAGTGGTGGGGGTTTTCCTGAGTGTTGAATGCATGGTGAACTGGTAGCAGATCATAGTCCACAGTAGAGACTGCTGTCCAGGAACTGCTGCTGGTCCTGTCCACAGACAGAAAGAAGGCACTGTTCTGCCTTGAGGCAAAGCCTCCCATTTCCTGAAGACAGAACCATCATGCCTTATTAAGTCTTGTCTGCATTACGAAGTTCAGAAATCCCCTGGCAGTCCACACACATCGCAGCAGTGTAGTTCCCATTGCTGTTTGCTTCAGCAGAATGTGCAAGTGCCTCTACACAAGACAAGCAAAGGGGAGACAGGTATTTTCAGCTTCTTTGCAGCCAGGCAAGCAGCACTCTGCAAACTCAAAGGTAAGAAATGCCTGCTGTGATTGTGGTAAAGGAAGAAAAGAGGCCATATCTGATGGTGTCAAATGTTTATTAAGATTTCCATGACGGAAAGTCTTTGGTGCTGGCATAAGGGCATTGAAAGTGATGCATTGGCGCGGATAGGTGTCAGCTCTCAGTACATGATTTTAAAATTAAAATAAAATAAAGCTTTTTACATACTACGTTTCTATTGATGGTTTTGGTTCTAAATACAGTCTCTCTTCATTAATTACACTATTCCTTGGACAGTAAAGAGGACACTGCTCTGACCATGACCCAATCTGCTAAAGACTGGATGAACTAGTGCATCCCTTTCAGATAGGGATGTGGTGCTCCTAGCATATATGTATGCCATCAAAACCAGAAAGGGCAGTAGCCTTTGATGTGCTCAGCAATTCAGAGTATCATTTCCAGGAAACCAAGCCCAATTAAGATATCTCAAGCTGGGCATACAAAAAGGGAGACATTGAAAAATTACATCAATAGTCTCTTCCAAAAATCTACATTGCACCAAAATTTAGGTTCCTGTCTGTGTCTATGCATGTTGATTTTCATTAAGTGTCAGAGGATTGATTTGGGAATGTATCTTTAGATAGAGATGTTCCATTTTTCTGGCTATTACTGCAATGCTACCCAAGATGCCTGTAGCTGAGCTTAATGTCCCACTGTTGACTATTTTATAAAGGTAAATAATAATACTAAATGAGAATGGAAAGGAAAAGAAGTGTATGAATATCACTGCAGTTTCTATTATTTCTTGCTTTCTTTAATTATTACTATATTGGAAATGCATATATATTACTATTGGAGTAAAAATACCATTGACACATTCTGTGGAAATGTGACTCTACATCATGTGACTCTACGTGTAACAGATTATCCAGTATTACTAAGTTACTGCAAACTTCATAGTATACATGGTATACAAGACTTAGCTACATTTTTGCAAACGTACTTTCTACTGTTTGGTGTACAACATGTACAACTTACATATATACACGCATCTAAAAATGCCTCATACTGTGTATACATAAAAATACAATTTTATAGATATCATACTTCATATATAATCTGTTACTGGAGGTCAATATCTACCTATTGACTTAGAGTAGTATATTGTTGAATTTTGTTTCAAAAATACACAATGTTTTTATATTATTTCACTGCCTTTAGGATTTTTTTTTTCTTTTGTTTTTTCCCCCTAGCTTAAGCAACTATTCTGATAAGTAAAGGAAATAGAGTTCTTGGTCATAGTATCCTAAAAATACTCTTTCTTGCTGGGGAGTGTTCCCAAGTATAAGATTAGGGATACATTTTACAATTGAAGTATGACATTCAGCGAGAATGGTCAGCTCTGACTTATATTTTAGTGGTGAAACATTGTGTTGATAGTGCTTCGGTCAGACTTTTATTTACTGGGTTTTCAGTAGCTCAAAGTAAAATTCAATAATAATATCATTAGAGAAAGCATATATTGCAAACTATATGGTATTAACATTATACTTGAGTTGAAAAAAAAAAAAAAAAAATCAGGTATGATATAATAGTTTTAGCTCCAGTAATTGCAAGCGGTGAGATACTATCTGAGTTTTCATTCTTCTTAGATCTTCTGTATTTGCATTTAATACCAATTATTTAAATAAGAGAACATGTCCACTTCTACAAATATTAGATTTCTTGAATTGGTTATAAAATCTTGTACACTGCTGAACAATATTTTGACTGTTGTAATAAGTTTACGTTGAAGTAGTCTTGGATGAGAATGTTAATTGTAGGAAGGGAATATGAAAGGGACTATCTAAGAAAAAGCATTCTAGCATATAGGTGTAATTAGTCTGCCTTACAGCATGTAGGAAGAAACACCCTCTGGTTCTTGGGCACGATTTTATTGCCATTTCTGTGGTTTTTTGGCAACTGGGCACAGAAGTAGAATATTCTTCTATTGTAAATTAACTTACCCTTCTTTAACCTTCAGCTGCCAGAATTAGTTGTTCGGCTTTGCTTTTTTGTTTGTTCACTGACCAAATTCTCTTTTCTCAATGACTTCTGAATTATTTTGCAAAGCTTTTTTGGCTGCTTTATCTCCCATTTCATTTCCTTTAATATCTACACAGGCTGGAATCCATACAAAAATGACATTGTTGCTGTGACATATTGCATTATTATAGACATCAATAATTTCCAAAGATATTCCTACTCTAGTGATTGAAATTTCTAGGATGATATCAATGGCACTTAAAAGATCTGGAAGAGTGACAGATTGTAAAGGTTGTACTTTAGCAATCTAATTCAGTGCCATCAGGATAGCAAATAACTCAGCAGTATAACCAAATAACTAATCTAACTGGCTTCTTCAAGCCAAATTCACAGGAGGCTACTAAATCCTATCCCACTACGATCTCTAGAATGAAAATGGAAAACAAAATAATGAAGATTAATACAAAAATAAATCATTAATTACAATGAAATGATTGTAATGAAATTTTTAGCCAAGTAAGGTTTTGCAGAGAAGTCAAAACAGTGCAAAAAAACCTTCAAAGTAAAATGAAACTCAAATGGTTGGAGGCCTGGTTTTGCTGGCATAGTGTTCTCACATCACCGGTTCTAAGAACCCTTAGAAGTTGGGCTGAATGATGTTTTTACTTTTTGTTTCAGCTAGGAAAAAATATTGTAGGAACTGCTACTTTATATTATTCAGAAATTAAAACCTTAGGTGCTGTTAAAAGTAGTGATTCATCACACTCTGACCAACTCAAAATCTGTGGTCTTACCTAGTAATTGCTAAGGATTCAAGCAATTACTTATCTTGGACAAGCAGATTTAAAGTCTTTAACCCTTCCCCCCCATATTAATTGTAGCATACCAGATTAAATGTGATATGACTGCTTTCTCCATAATTGTTCCAAACCCAACCAAATTGTTAAACAGTCCATCATCTCTTCCTATTTTTTCACTGCAGTCTCTTAATCTTTGAACTACCAACAATGAAATTGCTTCCTTATGAGCACAAAACCCACAGCTGCTCAGATCACTTTATTTGCCCACTTCACTGTCCCTGCAAATATTTTTGAATCTTTTAAGTATCTGATTTTCCACCATATGAGGTTCAAAATTCATTTTTTGTACTACTAGATGGAGCTTCCTAATATGGTCACTTCTTTAACTGTGCCTTATCCATCTCTCCCTGTGGTGTCAGTCTTTCTAGCTCCGGATTGTTCACTCCTACAGGGAAAGTCTCTGTTCAATAAGGAAAATGTTTATGCTTTCATGGCATATCTATAAACCCCTACCCAATATCCATATCACTGCAAATACTAAACAGACTGATCATGACAGCCAGGAAGTTCTGATGAATTTGTTTTAATACTTGCAGCTATTCCTTAGTAGCCAACCTCTACTCAAGAAATGGTAATAGAATGTCATGTCCAAAGCATTAAGAACAACAAAGATCAGCTTGCTGAGCTAAACATTTGACATATACATGCAAATAATTTAAGTCAAAATTTTAGGTTTTGGAAAGTGAATTGTTATCTATTTCCCAGAAGCCTCTTGATGTACTTTTATTCTTTCATTATTCAATTACAAAACTGAATTTGATGACCGTAAGATAAGTCATTATTCAGTCATTCCTCTACATATTTAAATTCTGCAGTAAATGTCATTTTTCCTTCTTATTGGAGATACAGAGGTAATGAATTTTCAGTAACTTGAAAGAATTCATAGATAATTTAAATTGCTCACTTCTGTGAATACCTGACCTGAAAATTACCCTATGCTTGTGCCGAAGTTAGTCTAGGCAATGTTGTGTGTTCTTCAGTTCTGACATTTCATTATGTTGTCACATTATGATATATACAATGGAAGAAGAAGCAATTTTAAAGCAAGGCTTAACTACGTATGCTGTTCCACGTTAAGCCCTCTCTTTTTTCCTTATAACCTAAAAGGCAGTCTTTCGGTTACATGCGAACATTAGGATATATAGGAATGATAATTTTCAAAGTGAAATACCTTAATTAATTTACATGATGTCCATTACTCATACAGTCTGCACCTTCAGTTGACTATTGCCATCCGAACTTGATCCCTTTATTTGAGAAAGCATTTTAGCAAACTGTTGCTCTCTTACACATAGTATATGTTGGAGAATTAAGAAACTTATGGCTATGTATGTGTGCTAAACTTTATTTTAAAACAATATCACAGGGAAGATTGTCCTTTTTCAAACTGGATATTATAGTATTTCTGTGTCTATAAATACAACACATAAAGCTCCTTATTACCGAATGCTTTATTAACATCAGAAGACAGCCTTATGACATGATCTATGGTTGATTGATTTGCCTGAAAGCCACTTTAATACTGAGGAAGAAGATTATTCATCTCCAGAAAGAATGACAGTCAACAATAAATCATTTCCTCCATCTTCTTACATAGCGATGAAGTTAAGGCTATCAGATGATAAGAACCTAAATCAAAGCATGTTCCGGTTTTTTTCCTTTTTCTTTTCTTTTTTTTTTTTTTAATAGGAAATGCATAAGATTGCTTTCCTATTTTTTTTAATCAACGTAATGCTACAAACATAATCACTGCAGATATGACGAGCTATCAGAAATTTAGACACAGTAGGAATGTGGGCTTTTTCTCCTCTAAGTTTAATTTTTATTTGATGTTTAAGATCACTTGAACTTGTTTTATAACCTTACATACTTATTAAATTAACCAAATTCAAGACGTGTTTTCTATAATACAAGGTTGAAATTGTGGTTTAGCAGGGGATTGGGTGGGTGGTTTTTTTTGAGCTCCTTCACTGAAATATTTTGGTGATCCAATAGTTGGAATATTTATGGAATGGTTTTATTCCTCTGTGCTTACGTTGCTTTTGAATTTTCCACGTGTGTATTTTTCCCTTCCTATACTAGTAACACTTAGTTGTGACATCCCATAGAATTGCCAAAGCAGGAAAGCTGCAGCAGCAAGATGTTTCCCAAGAACATCCAATGTTAGGGATAAGTCAGTGGAGTCCCTTACTTTGCCTGTCCTCAGGAAGAAGTGTTCAAGTGTGAATGAAATCCTGAATTTCAAAAGGATTCAGGATTTGAAAATCCCATATGAAAGCAGGAATACTCAGTTTTGAATGTTTTGATATCTGGCGGGCCACGACTGTGCACAAACAGCAAAGGAACAAGATCCAAGACAGAGAGGAAGTTCACTACTTGAATGGTGAGTTGCTAGACCGTGAGCATCCCCTGACTAAATCTGTTCATGCACTGTTGGGGTTTGGGGAAGTACAATGTGGATTATAAAAGATATAAATAGTAATATTGTTATCCATTTTTAGTATTATCACATTCATTTCTCAAAATGCATATTAAAGTGGTTTATTCTTACTGTTACCTATTATTAAGTAAGCTAAAAGTTAGATTTCCTGGTACACATAGTAGTCCACTCAATTAAGCTAAGGCATGAAAGTCAATAGACTTATGTTTTATAGCTGCTTCACGATGCCGTGCTGTATGACTTTTATAAAAGAAGCTTTTGGCACTTCCCTACATTTGTGAATGCAAATCTGTGCAAGCTTATATTACATCTGTAGCTTTTTCTATGTATTTTATTAACGCTATTAAAGGTTTAGCGTATAAATGGAGAAAAGTGAGAACAAGAAGAGGATAGAAGTTCACCCTAACAGGAAATTGACCAAAGCACCAATACTATTAACCAAATGTAAAATCTTAGACTTAATATGCACTGGCTTTTTTAATGGCAGGTAATATCCATTATTATTTCTAGTTGCATGAATGTTTTCCATACTTGCAAATGAATTTGTGATATTTCAAAAATGATTCAAATGATTAAGTAGGTAACTGAAGTAGAGGCTGAAATGGCGTTCAATGTGTGAGAGTCAGCATGTGGTTCCAGACAGTCATTTATTCCAGTCTTTTTTAGCAGTATTAACTACTTGTGTTTTCCTTGCATTATGGGTGTGCAGTTTCATAAGTTAAGGTACGGGGGGTTTTTTCAGTACTTGCAACTGAAATCGTTGGGAGCTGTGTCTGAACAGACAGCACCTTATAGTACAAATTACTGAAAAATTTGAACTCTTGTGCCAACAAGAAAATAAAAATTAGCTGATATTTTTGCTCCTTTTTATCTCACCTTATTATTTAGTAATGGTAATAACAACACCTCTTATCTAACAAGGTGTTTGAAAAATAGTAGAAGCAGCATTTGTGAAGCATGTAAGTACCATAATAATGACTATGATTGAAAGCACTTGAATAAATTAATGGCACTATCTGCAGAGCGAAGTTTGAATAGTGTGCAACAAGCATAATGTCTCAATTTGAATTGGAAGGACAGAATAATATATTGCATTGTTACTTATAAGTTTGGCATCATCCCGCCTGTTTTCTTACTGCTGCAAGAGTACTGGGGCAGGTGGAAAGACAGGGGTATTTAGTCACACAATAAAAAAACAATAGATTTTTAGGAGTACCAAAAGAGTCAAGCAGGCAGCGTCTCACTACTCCTGTTTTTTCAGAAAATGTATTTAACATAAATTTTTATATGTGACTATATTGAGTCAAAGCTGAAAAAGTGAAAGCTTGAAAAGTGTCTGTGTGTATTTTATTGATGTATTAATATTTCTCATTTGCCTGTGCAACTGCATAATACTTTTCCTAAAATGTAAAGAAAAAACAAATATATAGACTAAGTATAACAAAGGGATTTTCAATAAAAATTCTGCCATTTCATATCAACTTGGAAGTCTTAATTTGCAACTTTTTTGAGCTTTTTTTTTTTTGGCGCCTAGGCAGAATTTTAAATAGTCTCACTAACCACGATACTAAGAATAGTGTCATTTTCCAGACTGCTTCCAGTGGGTCTCTGTAAAGCCATGTTGCATGAGTGTCTATATTTCTCCATATCATGAAAGGTGGAGCAAAATGTGATAGTAAATTCTATTTCTGAGAAATGTGAAAAAGAAATTCTCAAATAAGGTGCCTGACAAACACAATTAAGGCCCGCTGTTCAGGTGTACAGCTTTTTGCAAGTCCTTCAATCCACCACTAAGTAGCTTTTGCTTTAATGCAGCAGAATTTGCTGGGGAGAGGAGAGGAACCAATGCTACTCCTTACCAAATTTGTGCAGTTCTTGTCTAACATTGTAAGAAAGATACGCTCAGTTGGGAGAAGGAGATCCAAGAAAGAATCTTGACACAAAATAAGAACTGCATTAATTCACCTTTTTTAATATTACTAATCTCTCAGTCATGAGTATATACATCTATATTTTGTTAAAAATTAGATAAATTTGTGTTGCATTTACTGTTGACTCCATTGTTTGAATTTATTGCCAACAAATTTGTTCTTTGCTGCCCTGGTGGTTGTATTGTGGTGTTTGTTGTTTGGGGGGGGGGTTTGTTTGGTTGGTTTTTGTTTGGTTGGTTGGTTTGGTTTGGTTTTTGAAAAGGCATGGACATTCCTGGCAAAATTGTACCTTCGTTTTGTTTCTGCTTTTTTATTAAGTTGTTTCTCTTATTATGGAGTTTAGATAATCCAATGAATTAAGGACGACTTAGTAGTGTTATTGTTTTGCTTTTCTTTTTTTAAAATCCTTATTGGTTTTAGTATTCTGAAAGCCTTATTGAGGTTTTGATTTTTCTTACTTGACTGTTATAAACCCACTTAGCATTGCCTTATCAAGTGCAACTAATTAACATCAAAGGGATATTGTTATTCATTATCGTTCTATGATCAGTCATGTATACCATATATGCTGAATTGGCTCTTTTGAATCTCATTCAGTATGCTTACTTTAAGTTTCTTATAGATTGCCTTCTTCATTTGCACAGTACTACAGAAGGTAATATGCATATGCATTTAAGTGGAAAATTACCTCTTCCTGAAGAACCATCAGACCTGTCTATTGGCATTTTCTATAAAATATATACACAAATATTTCACTGCTAATAGCCAAAGCTTGCCTAAGCTTCTTTATTTCCCTGCTCCCTCTTGACTTACTAGGTTCATGATCAAAACCCAACCTGCAAATTTCTGCTTGATTTAATTTAGTCTGATAGGGATCTGGTTTCCTTACATGTGTTGTCTTTATTGCTTACTGAGAACCTATAGACAGACAAAGGGCTATGTAGATACCCTGGCCTTTTTCTATTACCCTGCCATCGCAAACACTCTTCTACTTCCATTTTGTCTGTGCAGAATATGCTTTCCAGTTCCTGCAATGAGAAGGGAATTCCTTCAACATTGCAGAAAATGTCTCTGAAACAAAACCCTGAAACTGCAGCTCTGTAGGTTTTCAGTTTTGTTTCTGTCAGTATATCAAAATAGGTCTCTTCCCAATATTCTAGATGTTTAGAGAGAATTTTGGTTCTCATAATTGAGAAGGAAGTATAAATCATACAGAAATGCAACGTAATAATTCTTAAAAGTTAATGTATAATTTTACATTGGAAATACCTTTCCTGCTCTTTCATAGAATCACACATATGCATGTCTCATGATGTAATCAGCTACCAACTACAACCACAGAAGTTAGGCTAGCTTTTAATGAATATATAATGCACCTTTACTCTGGATTTCCAACGTATGTATATGCATATACTAGCTTTATATTTTTATGCTTCTTTAATGTCTAATAGCTTTTTGGAAGTGTATTTACATGTTGTTGTCCTGGTTTCAGCTGGGATAGAGTTTTCTTCCTGGGATAGGGAATTTTCTTTCTAGTAGCTGGTATAGTGCTGTGTTTTGGATTTAGTATGAGAATAATGTTGATAACACACTGACGTTTTAGTTGTTGTTAAGTAGTGCTTTCACTAGTCAAGGACTTTTCAGCTTCCCGTGCTCTGCCAGGTGCACAAGAAGCTGGGAGGGAGCATAGCCAGGACAGCTGACCCAAACTGACCAAAGGGATATTCCATACCATATGACGTCATGCTCAGTATATAAGCTGGGGGGAGTTGGATGGGCGGCAGTGGTCGCTGCTCGGAGACTGGCTGGGCATTGGTTGGTGGGTGGTGAGCAATTGCATTGTGCGTTACTTGCTTTGTGTATTCTTTATTATTATTATGATTATTATTACTGCTATTTTACTTTGGTTTATTTCAATTATTAAACTGTTCTTATCTCAACCCGCAAGTTTTGCCACTTTTACTCTTCAGATTCTCTCCCGCATCCCACCAGAGGCGGGGAGTGAGCGAGCAGCTGTGTGGTGCTTAGTTGCTGGCTACGGTTAAACCATGACTGTAGTAGATATATTTATGGCTATATAACAGGTGTTCTGTGTGTATTTTTTAATTTGTTTTGTAAATTCAAAGTATCTGAAATACAGTGAGGTCTGTGTTGCAGCCCATAAAAATGGCACTTTTCTATTATAAAACTGAGATTGTGTTATATACCTTGGAGTGTTCTGAACTTCATAGGCATTGTTCACTGTTGCAAAAACTGACAAGAATGTCATTTGTACTAAGGAGATGCAGATTTTGGAGTATCTGCTTCCCGTGAAAAACTGGACTTTTTGACGCTTCATTTGGTATCAAGTCAGAAACCACGCAATTTAAAATAAAAAGAAAAAACAAAAAATGCTAAAAGGGAATGTACTGTATACTGTACATGTATTAATGAGGACTTTCTAATTTTGCCTGAAAAAAAAATGGAAAACTTTTTTAAAATAAAAAAAAAAAAATTGTAGCATGTTTTTCAGATAGATGTAATAAAGACAGGTGTTAAAAGTACTTCTCTTTGATTTTAATTTTGGTACATTAGTAAGCCTATCTAGAATTCCACCAACTTCTGTGTTCTGGAGATCTACTGTTTTGTTGAAACATTTAAGAACTTGTAAATGCGGATCAAAAATAAATAGCTAAGTGTTTATTCTTAAAATATTTAAATCAGTTTTTTGAAAAAAAACAAAAATAAGCCTTGGACTACTAGTAAGTTTCTTGATTCTAAGTAACTTCCAATGAGAATGAAAACAAATCAGATTTTTATAAGCTTCTGATCTAAACTTTTGAAAAAGCCAGATGTATTAATGCCTTATGCCTAATGCCAAAGCTATGTGTCCAGTCATGGATGGTAGACTCATAAATTGTGAAGAGTTGCAGATAAAACACTACATGCACAAATACATCAAAAACTTTTGTAATTCTGTGAACAAATGAATCTCTTTAGTACTGATCAGTTAGTTATGGGGGAGTTTGAATATCATTAACTCCAGTATCCTTTTTTACTTATCCTGCTTCTCACTCTTTTTTTCCTGTGGTCTTACCATATTTTGTCACATTAGAATGAACTGAGTGTTCTCGCTGTTTGCCACCTCCTCCTCTCATTCAATCTCTGTTTGGAGTTGGATGACTTAACCTGACTTTGCTAATGTCTGTTAATCATATGAAAAATAGCAGAGTGTGGGCATCTTGATCCTCCCCTTTCCTATTTGGAGATCCTTCTGTGCAGTTTCCCTTTGCTATCTGATATGGGCTTCTGGCATCATGGTGTTAAGTTCCTCTGGCAGTTACAGCTTGCCTTAGGCATTTCTTCCATGTCATCCATTGCATCCCATTGACACTGAACTTTTCATCTTCACCAGGGGCGTACATCACCCAGCTCAGAGTTAGGGGAGAGCATAGGAGTTTTTTCTAGTGTGTTGTGGTTTAACCCCAGTAGGCAGCTGAGAACCACACAGCCGCTTGTTCTCTCCTCTCCAGTGGGATGGGGGAGAGAATTGGAAGGGTAAAAGTGAGAAAACTCGTGGGTTGAGATAAAGACGGTTTAAAGGTAATGCAAAAGCTGTGCGTGCAAGCAAAGAAAGATAAGAAATTCATTCACTACTCCCCATCAGCAGGCAGGTGTTCAACCACCTCCAGGAAAGCAGAGCTCCATCACGTGTAACGGTTTCTTGGGAAGACAAACACCATGACACCAAACATCATCCCCCCCATCCCCTTTCCTCTTCCTTCCCCCAGCTTTCACTGCTGAGCATGATGTCATATGGAATGGAATATCCCTTTGGTCAGTTGGGGTCAGCTGTCCCAGCTGTGTCCTCTCCCAACTTCTTGTGCAGCCTACTTACTGGCGGGTCAGTATGAAAAACAGAAAAGTCCTTTTTTTCCTGTTCTAGATACTGGATCAACTTGAATTTTCGGATCTTTTTCTTCTGCTTATTTGTTATAACATACATCGCACCGTGGTAATGTCATTAACATGTACATAAAGTAGTTTCTGAGTATTCCCAGTTGAGAAGACTACATCATTGATATCTCATTACCTCTGAGTATATGTTCCTCTCTGTAGCAGGTATATTGAAAGCCCAAATGATGTTAAATTCCATGGATTGAATATGCTATCAATTTTAGATTTGGGGAGAGCGGTGACGTCTATTCATGCGACTCACTCACCTCCTAAAACATATTCACTTAGTCTCCATTTCGAATGGCAGTGACTCCTTTTGTACTCTGTCTCTTAGGGTTTTTTTGTAGAAAGAAAAAAATCACTTGCAAACTAAGTTATCATTCATGCATTCTAGGCAGTTTTAACATAACTTGAATATGCAGCAAAAAATAAGATTTATTGTGTAATTTACCTAGCAGAATCTTCCTTTAAAACATCATTTCTTCATCAAGGATTAAGTGGGCTTCAGTATGTAATGTCAATCTACATCATCTGTATGTTGTGTAAATCTTTTTTTTTTTTTTAACACCCTATACGTGTGTATAGTAAACCAGGATATGTCTGAAGTAAAATGCTATGGAATTGATGCCAAGTCATGATTAATATTAAATTCATATTCTTATTTTTCATTTCAAATCTTCTTCTTACAAGTTGGTCATACATGCAAGCATAATCACAGGTGCTCTGGGAAAGCAGATGAACTAGAAACAATTTATGACTTTGATGCATATATGCCTGTTCCTTAGCCAAGCTGCATTCATGAGCCAAAAATAAATAGAGACAAGGAAATGGAAAAGGAAAACAAATTCATAGCAAATTCAATACTTAAGTTTAGAACCAGTATGAAGGTTGGATGATTAGCTGTATTTGGATCTATAAAGTTATATAGAAGTCTGCAGGTGACTTTTGTGACATTATTGTAGCTCTTCAGGAAACGCACAAACATAAGGACCATAGTATCTATGACAAGTTTTAAAGTTTACATGAATTCTACATCATTATACCTTGAAATGTTCCCTCTTGAAGAAATACGTAAAGGTCAGGATGTAAGAGAGACGTTTCCCTGAGAGGAATAAAGGCTGGTGTGATGTTAGAAAGGCTCACAGAAAGAATGAACAAGTGCATCCCCAGCTGAATGCTTAGCTACCGCTTCAGTTGCATGTCATGTAGACCTTCTTACATTTAAGACCAAAATGTTACCGATAGTACTAATTTAGTAACTGTTTTGCTTTCACCAGGTAGAGTTTCTAGTATTTTTGTTGAAATTGTCAAATTTAAATGATTTTCAATAGATCACAAAAATGCAAACATGCCAACACTATAAACACAAGTACCTTTGTACTCAGTCAACTACTGGCTGTACAAGGAGTACTGCTTCTTAACGTGGGGAAAAAAAAAATATGAATCAGTTGTCTTAAATATTTTAATTGTCATAAAAAACCTATATTAAACATGGTGCCTCTTTAGGTTTTTTTGGTTTTCCGTAAGTTTGGAATAAGTCATCTTGTATTTTACACTGACTGAAAAATATAATTTGACACTTTTAAAATTAAAACCGTCATGGTATTTAAAGATGAACTTAAGCTCTACTAATTCTATTAAACTGCAGGCTGCCAATGAGTTATAAAGTCTAATTAATCATTTTGTCAGCTTTGCCTTCTGAAGCTAGTCAATATAAATTTGAATAAATAGGAAGCTGTTGACCCAGGCACCTCTGGGTGTTCTGAATAAAGATGTGCCAGTTGTAAAATACTCTACCTACTACCTACTTTGACTACAAGTAGTATGCACAAATACAGCAGGGAATTATTCAGTGCTAATATACAGGAATGGTGGTAAAGTCTTAAATTATTTATTTGTGGTGATAAATAAAGGAATGTGTGTAGTAATTTCTTCTGTGTTTCATCTAGATATAATGATTTTGAGGATAAAAACTTTTTAGTCAAAGTTTGTCGCTGACACTGCAGTGTGACATGTCACATCAGGTTGCATCAATAGAGCCATGTTATGTAAAAGTAATGAAATGTGACTGATAGAACCCAAGATACTGTAACATACTGTAACATAACGTGTCAGCATTTCTTTAATGGAGCCTTTCAGGAACGCTTTTTGGTAAAATACCTTAAAAAAGTCAGTTACAGAAAGTGATGAGGAGATGTAAAATATCTGCACTCAGTTGCTGCAAGGAACACGTGAAATAACCTAAATAAAAATTATTTCCAGTAATTTCATAAGATATATATCTGATTTGTAAAGTTACAACAATGAAATATATGCATCCTCCCAGATAATTTTTATCTGTATTTTGTGAAATTGATTTCCTGATCCTGCACAGGAATAAAAATTTCCCTGTATTTGATACAAGATTAAGTTGTCATGCCCATGTTATTGGAAGTTCTCTCTATCTAGTAGAAAAAACTTGTATTTCCCTAATATATTCTAATGATCTGGGAAACCTCATTTTCATTTAAAAAAAAAAAAAAAAAAATCCATGTTCCTAGAAACAAAATTATTTACTTTTGTAGAGGTCAGATTGCATCTTTTTCTTAATATCTCACTAAGCTTTTGAACCTGAAAGTGGAATAGCATTGTGTGAAGGATGTGACATATAAAACACCATTGCCACTGGCATCCTTCTTCTGAGGATGAAAGACAGTGAACTGTTTGTCTTCAGCAGATTAACAGGGAAGGTTGTTTTTGTTTGTCTGACTGGTCAAGGACAATTTACAGTTCAGTTACTCTGAAGGAAAAGACTTGTTGATTTGAGAGCACTCCTGTTACAGCTCCAGGTAGAGGATGATAGATTTAGCCGTCAATGTGATAAACTGCAGCCTATACACTTGCAATACACAAAATAAATAAAACACTAGTAGATCTGTTTAGTTCAGCTACTTAACAGCAAGTGCTGGCATGTAGGTGTAGGCTTCTTTAGTGAAGGTGCCAAGGATTTAAATGTTCCCTCTAGTCCAAACATACCTTGGGCTTTCTGAGAATATTTAATACTTGCTAAGGGTGGGGGGAACCAAAACTTTTCTCTCTAAAAATGACTTTTGAATCCCAGTAGGTCAAAACTAAACTTTATACTTCCTACAAAATACTTCTACTTTTCTTTACGTAGTTAAACACTTGTTTTCTCGATTTTTTTCTTATCTTTGAATTTCTGAGTCAAGAGTTCTTTAAAATCTAGTTCATCCCCTGCCCGTGGAAGACTGTTCTCTCTAGAATATCCTCTCTTGGAACAACCACTGTGACGAAGAGTGCACAAATTTTCTTATAGGTTTAATTGATCTATTACTTCAGTTGCTTATTATCTGGTTGGCTATTACCCTTGATAGCCATTATCATTCCATTAAAGCAGTCTTGTCAATTTTTAATTGCTTATAATTTCTTTTCAGATATACTCTCTCTATATATATATATATAGCAACTCCTGTTTTATTTAGTAGTGGAAATTGTTTGCTATGCCACTAACCTTTAACTAATAGGAATTTTCTGTTGTGTAATGTTAATTTTTATTATTTTTCTCTTGGTGACATGAGATAAGTCACTTAATTCCACGATATTCTAGTCAATTATACCACTCTAAAAATTTGTATTTTAAATTAAAATTCATACACCTAAGAACAACTATTAAAACTGAGGAAATAAATCAATAAAAAATTATATTTACTCTGCAATTTCCTTTACATCTAATTCCACGCTTTCTTGTGTAGGGAGCCTGTATAGGCTGATCTTGAATTTTCCAATATGTTGTGGTGCAAATAACACTAATACTGGCATATATATTGTTCCTGCATACCTGCTGATTTTTAATTCAATGAGATCATTAATTGAAAACGGGGAAAAATTTATGTCCAAAGCTCAAAATTTAACCTCCACTATTCATTTAGACATGGTGTTTAGAAAACAAACTGTCCAAACAAGAACAAAGCAATTAAAGAAAGTGTTTGTATGTAAGACATGAATAATATGTGCTATAGAAAATGCCATCTGAAGAAAAGAACAAAGCCAATTCAAAGTTCTGAATCTGTAGTTTGCAGCGCTGAGTGCCACCCACTATAACTGAGTTCGTCTCTTTGTTCCGTCTAGTGGTTAGATCAAGAATGGAGGAGAAATCAGTTCTTTATTATTTTCATCTCGCAGTTCAAGCAGCAAGGATGAGATCTTGATTGAGAGATCATATGTTCAGCTTCAGTACACTTTACTTCCAAAAGCAGTTACATAGTTTTCGGTTTTTCAAGATAGGTTTGGGGTTTTTTTAAACACTCAGATTTGCAAAAATAATTCAGAAGTTAATGATAGCACCTAAAACACGAGGTGAGTTTCCCTCTGTATAAAGACTGCACAGATCTTTTGTTGTTTTGTGTCCTTCCCATAGTGTGATTGTTATCATTGAGATGTGTTTTTTATCTATTTAAATACCATGAAATCGCCTGCTGATTCAGGAAACAATGGCTTTCTGAATAGGACCTTTGAAATACAGGGAACTGGCAATTCTACGTGAAGTACTTTGACACACAAAAGGCATGCGGAAGTCACCTCTTCTGCCTTCCAGAAAGGGGATGAGAGCAGAAGACGAACATTCTGCTTTATTCATATCTGAGCCTTGAATGGAACAGGTAACTATTGAAGGAAACACTACAGACTGATGTTGGATAGTTCTTTCAGCAAGGATGGACTGTTTGTTGTTTCTCTGATACCATTCTGTGCTTAATACTGACATTTCATTGGTGGTCATGAAATACTATTTTATGATTTTTCCTTTTTTTTTTTTTTTTTTTTTGGCTATTGTGTGGACCCACACAGAAAAATACCTATCACTTGTAATAATAGTAACTAATTTAGGGAAAAGGAGGAAGGGATGATATTGCAAGTAAAACTCAGCTTGACAGCGAAGAGTAAAACCAGGATTACGGTTGGTTGGGTTTGGCTTTTAGGTTTGTTTGTTTGTTTTGGGTTTTTTGTTTGTTTGTTTTTCTTTAAAGAAGCATTTATATATTGAAAAAGTCAAATTAAGAAAGCACTAAGTCTACATAACAAATTAGTAATTAATAATCTGATAAAAATATAACAGTAGTAGGTAATATTAGAGGAGGCTTAAATGTTATCAATAGAACTTCAATGCAAATAAGCTTGTTTCTGGGAGACACAAGTATGGCGATGGCTATAGTTTCTGCAGATGATTCTGATGCCCTCTGTCGTTTATTTAGTAGGTTGCCTACAGGGAGGGAAATGAGCACCTAACCTTGCAACACTCTTTACAGCTAATCACTGCTCTTTCAGATCAAAATTTTGTGTTGAGAACGCTTAGCAAGTTTTAATACTGGCAAATTTAATCTCTTCTTGGCTCTTTTTAGTAAATTTTACACAGCTCTGTTCTTTCCATTGTACAGGTTGATCTTTTTTTTTTTTAACCTCTTCCCTATTTTTTTTACAACTGACTATTTCTTACTGGATTTGTTTTATTTAACTGAGTTCTTGAATAAGTTTTACTTATCTATGTTCACAGTAAGCTTAATTTGTTGCACATGCACTTGCTCTGCACAACAGTATAGTAATTACTGAAACTGCCAACGAAAAAACAAACTACAAAACAGTGAATAAAATGCATGGTGTATTAAATAAGGTATTGAATTCTATATGCACAAGCTCTAAAAATTGCTGAAGAGTCCAATAAACAAGGCATATAGTCTTACTTGAAGGCATTGTGTCCGCACAGATCTGCAGAGAAACAGTCACAAGTTGCTTTGTATGAACGTGAAATGAGATAAAGTTGTAAGCTTGCAAGTATTTAATAAATACATTATTACTTGTTCTAAGAGTGATACAAGGGAAAAATAATGGAGAATCCAAAATGGGTTTACTCTTGTCCACTCCCTTGCCCCTTATACTGAGAATGCATGTAGAGGAATTCCTAACTAAATTATCCAGTTCACACTTCAGCCATTGCCTGTCCGACATTCTTAATTACTTTCTTGATCAGTACAGCAAGTTTTAAAAACAGCTTTGAAGAATGGAAATAGAGAATGCATGTGAGGTAACTGAGTAGGACTAGAAGAGGACTAAGCCCCCTAGTATCTCAACAGTTCAGCTGCGAAACACGTATTTAAGTGTCTGACTCCTAAAATAAATGTTCTGAGCAGTCTTGAGTGTCAATTCCAAAATTTTCAAGTCAGTTTTTCCACTGTGGATTTTCTTTCATTTAATTTAGAAGTCATCTGAAAATCAGGTCGTCCAAATACCATTTAAAATGGGGGAATCTCTATATGCTGGAGAGTTATCCCTTAATGTGTAACTCAATAGCAAATCAGTGACAACCTAGGAGGTTTCTCACAGTTCAGCTGTCGTTTAGAGAATTGCCATTGTACAGTGAGACATTTTGGTTGCCCCTCCAAAAGCAAAACCTGTATGAATGATACGATTTGAGAATAGAGTGGCTTGGCAATACTGATGTGATTTTAATGGAAGAATTAGCTAGGAATGCACATGCTGTACCAATTGCATTCTGGTTGTATCTAATGTAAATGCATTCTGGTTGTGTATAATTTATTGCTTTTTTCTCTGTGATTAGAGAAAGCAAACAAGTCCATCTCTGCGCTCAAGGAAATTAGGGAATCAATTTCATGGAAGGAACAATAACAAACAAACAGAAAGCCTCTACACTAATACAGGAATATTCACATTTACAAAGTTGTGCAGGTTAAGCAAAAAAGTTTCTTCTTTTTGTACCGTGATTTTTCATTTTGCACTACAAGCTTTTATGGTTATTAAATGTCTAGATTTTGAAGTGTATTTCATCAACGGAAGCAGTATACAGGAGCCAAATTCTGGTTTTTGATATGCAAGCATCACTCTCACTGATTCATTATGAACTTTTCGTTTATATTCAAGAAAGCAATGTTTGACTCTGCAGTGGTCTGTTGTATGAAATGGAATGGCCATTGGAATTCTAAATGTTTCAAAATAATTTTAATGCACAGTCACTGAAAAACTCTTCCTCCCTAAGGAAAAAAAAATTAGATATTAGCTAACCAAGACAATCTATACACTTCAAAAAAGGGATACAAAAGCCTCCATAGGACACAACATGTTCCAAACGAGACCTGCAAATTGTAGAGAGAAAATGGAACTCAAAGCAAACCTCTCAAGTCTATGAAACATATTTCTGCCATCCCTGGATCTATGAATAATCTCTAGTGCACGTGCTGAAGTGTGCCCTACACAGTTATGGAGTTCCAATCACCTTCAGAGAACAACAGGGAAAACAGTCTGTAAACAAATGGTTGAATGAAATTAAGTTGTTGGAGGAAAGGAAGCAGAAGAAACCAGACATGAATGATGGGGCATCATCTGATGTCTGCCTTAATTATTCCAATTTATTATTCCTTCTCACCCTTTTGGTGATGCCAATCCCTAAATTATATGCAGATTCTCATTGCTCTCCTTTACTTCTTAAAATGCAGTGCTTAAACTGGATTTAGTATTTCAGCTCAAGCCTTTTCAATACTAACAAAGAAGACTTTATGCTTTCTCAGGGCATGTTATTGTTCATACAACCCAGCAAGAGATGCAGCAATTGGCCTTTTTCAGAAGAGTGGCACTTCGCTGATGCACTTGTGATCTCCTATAACCTGTGGATGTTTTCCTCTGAGGAACAGTTTGCAGTTTGTTCCCAGTTTGTTCCCCGATTGGTATTTATCTATATAACCATTTTGATTTACGTATAAAATCTTAGTCACTTACTGAATTGGGCGGAGGACTCGGATAATTTTCCCAGTTTTTCAGGATTTTAAATTCCAAACCTCTCTTTCTATATACTTGTGGGCACCTCCCAGCTTTTTGTCATTTGCAGATCAAGTAAGCTTTTTCTGTACTCCTTCGTGGGGTTGTGTTCTTTGTGCATGGTTTTTCTCAGACTAGAGGAAAATATATTAGCATATTTTAAAGAAAAATTATAAGAAAACATCCTGCTTTCTTTTTTTTTTTTTCTTCATACTTCAGGCTTTCAAATGAACAGTTTAAAAAATGAATAGATATACAAGCAGTCTGTGGTCATCTCTTTAAATCTCCTTTATTGTTACAGTTTCCTCCATGGTGACTGACTGTCACAGGTTTGATAATATTTATTTAAAATTCTAATTATCTTGCAGCATAGCTACCATGAGTGCAAAAAGAAGTAATTGCATTTGGGTCTGTAAGCCTGTTGGTTTGAAGTTCTTGGTTAAAAAAACCCAACCAACCAACCAAAACAACAACAGCAAAAAAAAAAGAGGAGGGGGAAAAAAAAAAACCACAAAAAAAAAAAAAAAAAAGGAACTTGAGGATTTACAAAATAAATTGGAATCAGCAGATAGCTGGATACAGATCTTACTTCATCTGCTTTCATGCAAATTATGCTGTGCCACTATATTTATTCAGTTCTAATGTAATTCCCTAGTTGTCCAAAGCAAGTAAGATTGTACAACCAGTCAGCCTGGAATCAGATGACAGACAACAAAAATTAAATACAAGGGAAATAGTTTTACTGCTTATCTATTTTCAGTTGCAAATACAGAAAGAGAACAAAAAGTGTATTTTTACAAATAGATTTCTTTTTTGCAATAGAAATAACTGGGATTTTTAAATTATTGTCACACAACATCAGTTTATTAAGCGTTAAGTCTCTACACTTCTGGAGGCAAATAATGCTACCTGTAAATTTTCAACAGAGTTTTGATCCATGATGTAGAAGAGTGTTTTTCCAGATGAAATCATAACTTTCAATTTCTAAATACCCTAAACTGTTGTTGCAAATAGTTATAAGTAAATTTATGTTTCCATATTTATTTAAATTTTCATTTTTGTTCCTCAGAAACGAGGACTGGAATGAAAACTTTCTTCTCAGTAACTGAGTTTTCCTTATAGCCCAAAATTTACAAATAATTGGTCTTTGGCTTTTTTTTTTTTTTTTTTAAAGTTTGAAAATATGTTTTATCTCCACTAGGGAGCAGCAAATGACATAAAAATGTCCTCATTACTCGGTCTCAAATCCAACTGAAAGTAACAGTGTAGAAGCTGGATGAAGATTTCTTTCATTCAGTAAACTGGCAGGTTTCAAATGCATTCACTTTCAATTTCTGTTTGAACAGTTGTGATTTTTGAAAACTTCATAGTAGCCTTATCTCTTTCTCTTTTTAGCTATGTTCCTTTTACTTCCACCTGCATAAGGGGGCTTTCAGCAGATAAAGCTGCTTTCTTTCATGTTCAAGCTGCTGTACAAGGGTTAACGATGGGCCTGAATGCTTAAATTTGCCTCAGATGGAGGCTCAACTATGATTTCTCTTTTGCTATATTTTTAATTTTTAAATAGTATCTTTGTTATAAAAGCACCTTGAATTAAGGAATATATCATGTATTGTGAATATTTTAAATTCCATTTTATACGTTATTCAATTCCTTATCCCCCTACTTGTCTTTGCACCCTGAAGAAGAAAATGAAGATTTGTTAGAGAGTGCACTAAAAACAAATATATTGCAGTCATGATTTTTGGTCTGGTTAAAGACGAAACACATGCAGATAATATAAGGAGAGTATATATACACGAAGAAAAAGAGCAAGGATCTGGGATGGCGCAGAGTTCCTTCTGGACTAAGGGCTAAAACTTAGGAAAAAATTAAACCTTTTTTTTTGTAGCTGGCAGCTGCTAAACTGTGGAATCATTTTGCAATAAAAGTGATGGATGCTCTTTTTTGGAGTCATTTAAGAGTGGACAGAGAAAAGCTCTAAAAAAATATACTGCAGAAAATAACGTTGCAGTGACAGCAAGAGAGGCTCAATCACCATATTTCTTGCTCTGATCTCTTCCTTCTTCTGTCTCTTAACTGGAATATGTAAATGATAGATAATAAAAATAGGAAATTAATTTCTGGCCTGTGAGAAAGATGGGTGTGTGATGGTCTTTGGTTTTGTTTGGGACTGTTAGCAGGTTTTGTGAGTGCTTGAAAGGGACACTTGCTATTGTATTGAGAAATGGACTGTTGCTTTAGTCCACACGTAGCGAATGCAGGATACTAAGAGACCAATGGTGGTTTGGGGACAGCAGCACCCTGCGCACAACCACCATCACCCTAGTGCAGCATCCTGCAGAAATGAGAGAATAAGATGTTTGAATTTAATGAAAAGACATTGTACTCTCTGCTATCTGGTGGCTCTTCTTTCTGAGAGTCTTTGTATTTCTGAATAATGCTATTAACACTTGTATGTTCTGAAACATAGGTATTTGGCTTAAGTCTTCAGGTGATTTCTTGGGTTGAGAAAGACATAACTTTGTAGAAATAACAATGACATGTTTATATAACCAGTGCTCTCTTATGCATCTACATTTGCAGTGGATATTGCTGGATATAAAATACATCTCCAAAAACTAACTACCTTCCCAGAAAAACATGAAACTGTATTTTTGAAAGGTAGAATTTTTCTGTCTTTTATCAAATATATAAGGAAAAAAAAATGCCTCACAATGACTTTGGAAGCTGGTTCCTTTTAATTCTTTGTGGACTGGAAAAACACTGTGGAAGGCATGTTTTGAATATCAGCACTTCAAAGGTGACGTACCTAGTCCATGAGGCAGCACTGATGGCATATTTTGTCCTGTCTCTCTGGTACATTAGGCAGCCCTAAGGCAATTGAAAGCCCTGTTAGGATCTCATCCACCTAAACTTCCCATTCCTGATTCTTTCTCATGTCTGTCATACACATAGGAAATTCAGTGCATTTAAATGTTTCCAAAGCAATTCAGAATCTCCCTGTTCTACCCTTTTCTACCTTAGCTTATATGCTTAACTACTTTGACTTAACTAGGGTCAATGTGTTTAAAATTGTTGAACATATGGCAAGAGATATATGTAGATATATGTTTTGTCTCTGAGTAACATGCTGTCCACCAAAATTAAACCAATGGAGTAGTCAATATGCACCCAATTTTACAAAGTGTGCAGAAAGGGATCATGGCTTGGAGACTATCAGCTGAAGTCCACTGGGAAAATCTTAATCAGTCAGATCGAATCCAACCCATAGCGTCATCTCCCTTAATGGCGTAGTTGCTTTCAGCTTCAGCCTTAACAGCTGTGTGCTTTGCTCTCTTCTTCAGAAGAGCTGTATGCAGCAGATACGAAGTCACAAGTGATAACTTCACAGATTTGGCTCTATGTGATAAGTATCATACAACGTACATTTCCTCAGTTACCTCCACCTTGGAGTTCATATGGCTTTTATGTGGAAAGAGAGAATGTGCTGCAGAGTTACTGCTTTGTCTATTGTGACTGTTTATTTCTGTATAGACTGGGGAAAGGGAGAGCTTAGTGGAAACTGAGAGGACTGTGGATGAAAAAAAACAAGTAATGGGAAGTTACTGAAAGTATTATCAGTTGATTCTTTCCTCTATCAAAAGGAAAAATAGACACTCAAATTTATCAGTTTTCATATGCTATGCATGAAAGTGATTGGGATAATTTACGTTCACACTTATTTTGATAGACACTGAATAGATGGATAGTGAATTCAACTTTTTATCGCTAGCCATCTGTATCCAAAAGCAGGAGCATTAGGAGCATGGGAAACAACTCTGTTTTGGGATGCAGTTATAACTCAAGAGAAAGGTAAATATGTGGAAAATACCTGAAAGCTGACCATAAGTTTGTGGATGTATTAGGATTGCAATGAATATAAACTATTGAATTCTATTGAATTTTTTGAATTTCTAATGAATATTTATGGAGTTCCAGGACATAAGATTTCTGTCACTCTGTTGACTGTGTTATAATTAGAATAACTCTGGCATCAACTTCAAGTAGCACACAAACCAAAAATAAATAAGATCAATCATAAGATCATGATATTGAGTGAAAGAGCTAAAGTATGATGAGTTCCTAATATATGGGGGGGGGGAAGCTTCAGCTGCTCTGTTAAGACAGAATATTGAAGGTGTTAGAATTTTTCACTGACACAATGGTACAGATTTCATAAAATATTTAAATATTTTATGATTCTTCCTTGTAAATCTAACATGGAATCATCAGTGACTATTCTAGACAAATTTACACATTTGTCAGTGCCTCTGAGTAGCCTTACTAACTAAGCTGCTAACTCTGAACATTAGAAGCAGTCTGTGTTCTCAGATGCATCTTCATAAACAGTAGTAATCTACTGTAGTCTATTGGAGCATACTCTGTAACTAAGGGTACAATTTTGCCCCAGCACATCTAGTAAAAGTATTCTTCCATTATCTTTTTTTTATGAAGTTTTCTAAGTTTCTTTAAGTGTAGAAAATAATCTTGTAGAAAGTTTTGTTAATGCATACCTCTGGCCTTGAGAATTTGAATGGATTTTTCATCCCTCTTAAGTAGTCATCAGTTCTCCTACAACTGTTCTCTATGTTTTTCAGGATTACTTAGTGTCAGCAGACTTCCATTCTTTTGATTTGCTTTCCTAAGTAGAACTTCTAGTAGAAATAAATTACTCTATAACTAATCCAGCTTGCATATTTTATCAGCATTCTTTCCATCATTTGTTTTCTTTGCATTTACTTTAATCTTGCCTGTTAGAAATAATATAGTGACTTAAAGATCTATCATGTGCATCATTGTTCGTGCCACCGAAAGGTAATGTCTGCCCGAATACGGAAGCAGGATGAGACCCTTGTTTGGAGTGGTTGCTTTATGCTTCATTTTATCTAAGGTTGTTCCCTTCTTAAAAAAAGAAAAAAAAAAAAGTTTGAAAAAGAATTTGTGATACACACCAGTGAACCAAAGCTCAATTCTTTGTTTGCACCGTGTTATTTGTTACTGTTGTTTCATATGCCAAGAAATAAAAAGCATTGAGATCTTAAATGAAGATTTTTTTAGAAGTGCTTTATTTTGCACCAGTTCCATTTAGAGACCCCAGTGACATGCATGCAGTATGGTATGACCATGCTGTGAGTACTTACTTATACGAACTCAATATTTTTGTACACATAATGAACATCTGGTGACAAGACGCTCAGAGCAACAACAACAAAAAAGAAAGGGGGAAAAAGAAGAGGAGAAGGAAAAGCAAAAGGCAGTAAAATCTTTTGCATGCCTGCTACTTTTATGGCTTAAAATATTTTTCCTTCAATCAGTGCATCTAGGGAAACTTTTTTGATGTAACAATCAATTTTTAACAAGGAAAAAAGTCTGAACTCATAAATATTGTATGTATTAATTGTGAAGCTTAATGGAACATTTTGTGTTTCTGAACAACTCGTTTACATAATTAAAATCTCCTTTGATCTGTGAGTAAATGATTTAATCTTAATGCTCATTAGGCTAAATGGGTCTTCTATTCAATTGTATCAAGATGGTATGGAAAATTCTCAGACCTTTAGAAAATATTTGTTGGTTGTTAGGTAAACACAGAAACCTATCTGTGAACAGATATCTTTTATATCTACAAAAGAATTTGAGTCTAAAACTAATTCACATTAAAGCTTTTTTGTTTCCTTTTATCTGACATTTTGGTTTCAAGAGCAGTTCCCTGAAATATGGGGGTGGGGGGGTGTTCAATTTATATTCATTAACTACTTCACTACAAGAACAATTTAGTCCTTGAAAATAAAACATTAAATAAAAAATGTAGGATAGGTGCACCTCCAGCTGAAATATGAATTTGTATAACTATAGATCACTTAAGGCAGACTGGTATTTTCTTGTGGGTCTTGTTCAGAAATCCCTCTGGATATGGCAAAGCTCAGTAACATCTGGGAAATATGCGACAAGATTTTCATCTTTTTTAGGATTCGTATAACAGTAATACCATGACAATATTTATCTGCCAAAGATTATCACCTTTAAGTGTTCAAGATGGACAGGATTCTTTCTTCCAGTTTTTTTTCTTTTAAATGCTAAATAAGAAAGCTCTTACTCAATATAAGGTGCTGCAAAGCTAGCATGTAACTTCAGGCAAAGTTGATAAGCTTGTCTAACAAACCCATTTCCTTATGTCCTAATCCAAACAAATAAAGCTTACAAATTGGACATCAGTGTCACAATATTCTTTTTTTTTTCTCCAAAATTCTAAACCAAATAATTTATTTTGAAAATAATCTTTTTTCATTATCCCATCTGTAATTTTTTTTTAAAGCTGCTTTTCATTCCCAAGGGGAGCTTTTTTCTTTTTTAAAAAGGTAAGAATTTTAATTAGCTCAGGTGGTGCAATAAACACAAACATCTGTGTCCCTTTATTAAAGGCTGTTCTCAGTCCCTTCCCTCTCAAGAAAAATGTATAGCACAAAAATACTCCAGAGTCACCTTGCTGAGAACTTAAGTGACTGGTGTCCACAGCCACTGCCACATTGTGTCAGACCGGCCTTTCTCTACAGCACTGGACCGTAGAGGATGTCTCGGAATACTGTAAAAAGCAAAACAAGCACACAGACACTCCTTCCTTTTCCCCAGAGACACTTCTAGCAATCTGCAGTTTAGGGATGTCTTGAGCCAGAAGGTTGTATCCATATTTAATTTCTCTTGAAAGTGTTCTCTTCCATGAAGTAATCCATGGAAGACATATTAATTGTGCTATTACACAGATGCAAAAGCAGTTAGGATGAAATACACTTTTGCACACTATATTTAAATATTGAAAATGAATGTTTGTTTAATATTTCCTATGTATAATTTGTTTTGTTTTCCTCTAGTATGGTTTGAGCTGCTATATTTATTTGTTTCATTTATTAAAAAAAAAAAAAATTGTCAGAGCTTCATTTGGAAGTTACATTTACAACACTGTAGTCTTAAATTATAGTTGCCTGTTTTCAAAGGTCACCTTATATCAAGGTGAAATTTTGTTTTCACGATGTTAACTCTCAGACTTTAAGAAAAAAGCCAAATCTCTCTTGGTTATAACATTCAATTAATTGAATTGTTACTGAGCCGACTTCTGCTCAACAGTATTTAATTTGGATTACTTTATGCCGAAATTTCAGATGATTTACTGTATCTTAATTCTAAAAACTGTGACATATCATTTTAAGCAGTATTATCTCATTAGAATTCTTTCATATTTGTAAAAATATTGAGTACAATTCAGTCTATATACAAGGCTATACGACTTCAGTGACACTTCTATTTATGTAAATAACAAAGGCTCAGGTTTAAAGGCTAAAGTTTTTTTAATCAAAACAAAAATGATTCCTCTGATATCAGTTTCAGCTGAAGGAAACAGTTTTTTGGCTGTGCTGAGTGTTGAGAATTTACATAGCAAAGTGCAAACATCCAAGAAAACACATCTCTATCCTCAAAAGGATTTGTCTAATATACGTGCAAACAGAGTACGAAACATAGATTTGGCATGGTTTGGTTTGCCATTGTGAAGATGATATGTAACATTTTCAAAATCACCTAAGGGATTTAATCTCCTAAGCACTCAGTTTAGAAAAGAGTACCAGTAATCTGTATTGATGGTCTGCAATAGTCAGTACTGCTTTGTATCTGACAGAACTGAATGCATATTTTAGCTATTACTTGCTTTTAAATTTGAAACAGACAAGCTATTTTAATGTGGAAAATAGACGTGAAAGAATTTTTTTTTTTTCCCCTTTCATGTTTCTATAGCTTGAATAAGCATTTCCTCCCTCACTCATTTTAACTACTGATAATAATGTGAAAAAACTGCATGAATATCCCTTAAATCTATTGGGTGGACTATGGGGTGGATTTCTCATTTCAGCAATGTAAATGCAAAAGTAACCACAAAATAGAGATGAAGTACACTTATCCCTAGTTACTGCCTATGATTTACGTGCATGAGTTCATAATAAGATAATATGATAAACATTTAATTTTGGGAACAAAACTAAAGAATTTGAATTCTATTAGACTGATAAAGTTTGAAAAAGGCTTTTCAGCAATATTCTGGTCAGTGCTTAATTTCTGTGTAAATAAGAGGTGTACAGGGTTTTTTTTTAAATAATTTTTGTTGGTCAGAGGATTTTGTAATAAGACATTTGGGGTGACGACATGTTTTTGAATAAGATATCGGAGTTTAGATTTCTCTTCATACATGTGTGTATGTGTATATTGTGCAATCTCCATTTCAGATGCCAAGTTACAGCGCATCTTCCATAAAATAAGCCTAATGTTATTGCTATAAAAATATTACAGAACTAACACACAAACATTTACAATCAGCCTATTGAAACATTATCTTCATGCACTTTGATCATGGAGAGATCATTCTTGAGTGTATTTGTGCTGAAATCTTATGGCCAAATTGAAATATGCTTAAGACCTTAAATAAATGCATAAGTTGTGACTTTTAGTAATGCTGTATTAAAACAGTATCAGTGAGTTTTCACTTCTAGCAATTTCTTTTTTCAAATCATATTCCTTTCTTTAATCTCAATGAAAAGTTGTCCATGGCTTAAAATTAAAGGCATTTTGTAAAAATATTCTGAGTGAAGTTCCATTCAATGCACACTGCATAGATGGAACATTCATGGAGCATAGATAAAAAAAAGGTGTGTTTCAGAAATATTTTAATGTATTTTCAGTCTAAATATATTGGCCTGAACTGAAGTCAGTATATTTGTAAAGAATTTTAAGTATTTTTACTATTTTATTGATTTTTAGTTACCTGAATTCCTTCAACAGCCCTGCTACGTGATGGATGGTTGTCAGAATAATAGCTTTCTTTATTGAAAATCATATGAAATATATGCATGTTATTTCTGTACACCAGATGTTGCATTTGATTCCTTACATAGACAAAGAGCAAATCAGAAATTTTCATTTCTGAATCACTCTCTGTTGACCAAGCCATAGAGACATAAGTAGTTTTTAAAAAAAAAAGTATGTGCGAATTATTACAGTTCCAACAGCAAAAGACAAAACAACGAGAGAAAATCAGCCAGTCCAGCAAAATAGCTGAATATTTCTGCATTTAAAAAAAGGAATATGTAAGAATGGTCAAATATGACTTGATATAAAAGAATAGGTAGAAGTTAAGAAACTGAGCTGCCTCAAAGGATATAGTTAGAGTGCCTTGTATGTAAGATTCAGGATCGAAGATGTTCTTTGCCAGATTAGAGGAATTCTTGCAATGAAATGCTTATTTTCTGAAACATTGGGGCGAAACTGTTTTGTGCAGAGAAAATATTTTTATAGAAGAATATGAACAAATATAAATTTTGTGCTATTTTATAAGCAGTCGTGTGAAT
Source organism: Fulmarus glacialis (assembly GCF_000690835.1). Lineage (NCBI taxonomy): Eukaryota > Metazoa > Chordata > Aves > Procellariiformes > Procellariidae > Fulmarus > Fulmarus glacialis. The sequence goes on from NW_009190663.1 coordinate 42,113, forward strand.
ACTTTGGAGGTCTAAGGCCAGGGTTTTTCCCTGAAGACCAGAAAAATAAAGTGGCCCTTTATGTAAGAGCACTGGTTAATTTGGGAAGAAACTACGTGTTACAGAGAATAGTGTTGGCAAGTTGGCTAGTAGTCACAGTAAAAATAGTAAAAGTAGCAGTGAAATATCTTTTATCTGCCTTCACAATTAGTGTTCAGAGAGGTTGAGACACATTTTCTTAGTTAAAAAATAACTTGGGCATTGTCACTGTTAATCACACAATTTCTGATTTCCCTCAAGATTTTCTTATTTCAGAACAGGTTTGTTATTGGCAACTATCGTGTTATGATGGGGTACTTTTCAAGATTAGGCCAATGTTCATAAGGAGACTAGAGCAAGCCCAGACTGATACTTCTCCAGTCAGCAGTTTGCCCTTCAAAGGGTACTCGGAGATTTGCCTTTTTTGATAACCTTTGATGGATTTCTCTTCCATGAACTTGCTCAGGTTCTTCAACAGATCATATGAAGTTGTTTCACTCCAATCGTGAGATTTTAGCATATAATAGTACAGGGTAACTTACAGGTTGGTCACACCTGCTGTATCTAGCAAGCAGATACCTCAGTACCACAGCCATTCCCATACAGAAAGCAAAACCTGACTCCAATGTCCCCAATTGCTTCATTTCTGCGTAAACTTACTCTAACAATAACTGATTGACCTGCACGCATACTAGAGGCTGTGTCAGATCTAGATTGTACCAAGATCAAATTTTCATAGCATGGCACATGCCCAGATTCTTAATCTGCATAATTCTAAAAATGCAATGCCAGCCTTACTTTTCTAATATAGCATTAGAATTTTTCATCATATTACGTATTGCTATTTGCATTAAAGTGCAAATTCTGATTAATGATCTAAGTATTGTAATTGTTTAAATTGAATCTAATGCTCATTGAAAGAGCTAAAGCACAATGAAATTGCTCAGTTTCAAGCTGCTACCGAAAGAACATTGTAATTTAGTGTTAGGAAATATTACTTTCCAGTCATTATTAATGGTAAATTTTGGACTGAATTTATGGAGCAGGTGATCAGTAGAGCAATTGGTAAATATTAGTGAAGGAATGTCTTAACTTGCTACTCATTGTTCCTCAAGTATGTTGGAGATCTAACAAGACACTCTAGATGCTCTTACTTCAGTAGACCTATGTGAGGTACCTGCTATGCTGATGTCCCGCTAGGTCACCTGATATCCAGAGAAAACCTTTAAATTGGCTCCTGAAGTCATGCAAATTCTTAAATATTCCTACACTATATGTTTTCCTGCTTGCATCCTACAAGGTCTGTGCTTTCATCAGTCCTTTCATCCCTCATTTTCCTTTAATCACTTTTAGAAGCTTATTTTGGCAAGACAGAAAAGGGTCTTTTTAATAGCATTTTAAGGTTTCTAACTCTCACTTCAGAATTAAAAATCATAATAGCATTCTGAAGTAATTTGATGGCTCCTAATATATTACAATTAGCGCTCAAACTGTGCTGGTACACTGCATTGTCGGCTAGCTTTTTGTCTCTGGTAAACAGCCCAGTAATTCGGATTTCATAGTTCACAATATGTCCCAGATTTTACTTACACATTTTGAGGCTGATATTTCTTCCTTTGGTTATAAACTTATGTAAAAGGGAAGTGTGGCATTACAGGTAGAAAATTGAAACAGAAAATGAAATCAAATTTCCTAAGACTGCAGAGTCAGGTGTCAAGCCCTGACTCAAATACAAGAGGTCTTGACTCCCAACTTTGTGGTGAAACCACAGGCTGCCTCATGATCCAATTTTTCATTATAAACTATGTTTAGAAGTTGTTGGAAGTGCTGACAACAATTTTACAATTGTTGAAACTTTCTCTATGCACCTATATTTCAAAGCTGATCAAATATATACATAAAGGTTTTCTTTTATTATTTCATGAGCTGCATTTTAGTCTGGAAACTGTAGTATTTCTATAGTTTTATTATGGAAAAGAATAATTTTTCTTTGCATTTGTTTTTCATATTACTATAGCAAAATGTAATTTCTGAAGCTCTTTAAACACCCATGTATTAGAATTTTGAAGTCTCTTGTCTTTTTCAAAGTATCAAGGACACCAATAAAAATTTGAATGTAACGTTTTTCCTGAAATGGAACTGCATATTTTTCTGAAGCATAGCAGACTACTAAATGAACTTGCAATATTTTGGGGATATTATGATAAAATACGGACTATTTTAGATAAATTACTGACACATCAACAACTGATACACTGAATTTCAGATTACTTCTGAATATACAACTATTTTTAATCCATAAAGGCAGGGATTATGATGGATAAATAGCTTTAGTTGACACTGTATCATCATAGGTTGTTCTCGTTATCTCTTCTATTAATTCATTCTTTTACAAATGACACCTCAGACTACATATATGTATACATGCCTATCATTCAACTTAACCAGCAAGGTTCATTTCTCACGTATGGATGAAAACACAGGAATTGGATTGCAAAATGGTAGTATCTAGGAAATGTTTTACTAATATGAGAACCTTGTAAAAGTAGCTGTCTGGTAAAAGTAGCAGTGATAATTCACAAAATAGATAATGGGTGATAACTTTCCATAAATGAATGGGAATATGCTGAGAAACTCCAGGAACACACTGGAAGAAAACTAGCTATTTTGCAGGATTTGTAGCAAAATGAAATTAAATTAACCTTTTTAGCTCGTAGTGGATGTTGTTTAAAACATGTAACAGATCAAGGGTATAATGAACAAGTGTTCAGTTTTTTTACGAAACCAATATATTTGTAATCACTTCCTTTTTTTTTTTTTTTTTTTTTTTTTAAATTTGGTTATGGCAACACAGTTTCTTTTTCAAGCTAGTTTACAAGGGGATAGTCTGCTGTTGGTCCCTGGCATAGGGCAAGAATTCTGGAAACATATTCAGAATATGCAACGTAATGTTCGTGCAGGCTGTATCTGTTACACTGGTCAAAAGCCAGTGCTATGTTTGTAATGACAAAGAAAGCCTTTCCCTTTGATATTGGAATACCTACTTCTTTAGCCCAATCAATGCGTTCCACACAGGCACTTTGTGTAACACAGCTGTCAGCGGCGGCAGACAGATGAATCACCTTGACACTTCCACTTTACTACAGCACCTAAATCAAATGCATCTGTAAGGGTAGGCTATAAACTATGCGTCACCTCCTTGGGAGAGATGAAGAGTGAGTGATGCAGATGACACTGACATTTCCTTCATAAGAAAAAGTAACCCAGGTAGGCAATGTTTAAACCAACACGTGGATGAGACTTTACTGAAGTTTCGTTCTGGACTGCTCCCAGGATTCCTGACTGCTGAATAGCTGTACTTCTCCACGAACTCTATCAGCCAGATTTCTGTTTCCCCTCTCTTGACTCATCTTAATGATTAAATAAGACTTCATTATAATGGCTAATCTGTAAATTAATTCAATTCAATACCTACCATTTTACTTAAATCAGAAAAAGAGCAAAGGGGAAGAACATCAATATTTTAACAGGCGTAGAGAACAGAAATTTCATAAATAAATGACCCATTGGTACGTAACAAATCCCCACAGACTATATCCTGTTGTACAGCTTTACAATTTAAATAATTGACTAAAAGAGCATTCCTAAAATAAAACAACCTTGCTTAAAGGATTCCAGAAGCAGAGATTGAATAAAAATAAAATTTGACTACAAGCCACTTAATTTAAAAAGCAGATTTCTGTTCAGTCAGGCTTCACAGACACATTGAATCCTAGTCTAGGTTTATAGACTAAGATTAAGTCTGTGCAAATTAATATAGTACACGACATATTTCTTTTAGCTGTGAAGTATTTTAATGTTAGGATCTGTATGGGAGAATGTTTATATCAAATATGTGTTTAACTGTTTTTAGAGAACTGCTTTAAAGCTGAGAAAGTTGTCTCATCTAAAGCAAAAATATTTTGTCACTTGGAGTTCTACTGATTCTGTTTAGGAAAATCTTTTTACAGGAAACCAGATAGACTACAATTTTCTTCTTAATTCATATTAGCCAGTGGAGAGTCACTTCTTTTGTACTTGTCAAATGATTGAAAGAAACTCATTACTATATTCCTAGATTCACAGGAGCCTTTACATGATAAAAAATGAAAAATAGAAATAGAAAATTTCTATTTCAAAATAGAAACTTTGAAGCTGTTCACTTGTGACCAAGGTATCTATAGATGTTCTGTAGGAAACCTGGATTTTTAAATAAATTAAGTTTTGTATTTTTGTTTCATTAGAATTCTCCAGATCAGGCTATAATTCTTTCTTTCTAATGTTTTATCCCCAGAACAACAGAACCAAACCAGAACCACCTATGCAAAACAAGAAAATATACTGTTCCCTAATCACCTTTGACAAAGTAGACCTAGGAAATTTTGACAGTTTGTATCAGAAAACTTTAAAAGACCGCAGTTCATCCCTTAGGGGCAACAATGCTGTCTGATAGCTCATGAGAAAAAAACCTATGTAGTATGTTCATGGTAACTATGTTTGATTGAAAACCAAAGAAGACAGGAATCACAATGAATTTTCCTGGACTTTACAATTTGATACTCGTTTCCATTATCAAAGGCATTTAGCTACAAGGAATAATACACTGGAAAATTAGTATAGCACTCAAAATATTGAACAGATTATTATAAATTCTTATTATATGCTGTAGCATTTTTCACCTCCTAGTAAGGGTCTGTTAGAAAGAAGAAATTCTTGGTTGTCATAGTAGTTTATGTAAAGAGAGCATAGTTCTTTTGAAAACTGGTAGAGGTACAGTTTAAAGGTCTTGTATCGATTTAAAGGTTTTGCACTTATCGCCAATGGCTGTTACTGAGGTGTGCTCACTTCAGTGCTGCGTCTTGGCATGTTCATCACAGCACAATGTCTGCAGGTCCAGGTTTGTACTCAGCCAGCTAACTACAACAAGCAGACAAGAAAATTACTGAGAATAAGCCCACAGCCAAGGTGAGGGACAGCGAGTGGGGTAGGGTGGGGGTTAGAAGGCTTTATTTTATCTCTGCATTGATTAAGTCTTTTCATCAATGTTATTGACCTAGCAGTAGGTATATTCTCTTTTTACTGTACAGTCTCTTTTTAGCTCTTTGAGGTCACATGAAGAAGAGAAATCAGCTTCACAGGTGCATGCTATTAGACACACAAAGCACTTGTTAACAGAAAATATGAGATAGCTCACATTTATCAAAATTATCCCTGACATTTCCTTTTGCTCAGCTGAAAACAATATCTAAGCTCCCAGAGCAACATGTAATGTGTGAGGGGGAAGAAAAAAAAAACCACCGCACTTATTTTCTTATAAAGGACACTCAAAGCAATATGTGGTGAATAAGCAGTGTTTCTGGTAAACACCAGAGTTGTCCAACGAGCCGTATTTTATATGTGTTTACTATAATGAAGTGGATTTTAAAATTTTCTATCTATATTTCTAATATATTGATAGCTGGGGACTCTCATATCTCTGAAAACGTGAAAATCATAATCTTAGACAATCCTGAAAACTACTGTTTTATTATTCACAGAGTAGACATCATGCTATAGGCAAGGGACTACAAACTTGGCCATTATTACCCCATCTGTGGGTATCAGCCTTGTGGTAAAAGAGACTACTTTTAGATATGAACAATCCAACTTCAGTCAATTAGTGGTCCATGTAACTAAGACTGCAAATAAAGGTGCATTTTAGCAACAGTTACGGTGATCATTTTGTCTATTAATTATTTGCTGAAAACTCAGTCTGAAAGAGACTTTTTTCCTCCCTTGAGACTGCTATTGTGATGCTAATAAGTATCTGTATGTACTTTGTTTGTGTGTTAATTACATGCTGTCACTACAAAATTTAACTTGGATAGCTCATTCTCAAAATGATGTGTATCAATAAATAAAATACAGTACCTAAAACAAAAGAAGTTTTGATTACAGAGAAAAAGAGAAGACAGGCTTTAAAAAGAAGTCGTTTAGTAATTGCATGATGTATTAAGACTAATAAATCTGCTTAATTGTCACATTTGCCTTAAATTAATAATTTATATCAACATTTGGTGTGGGCAGATATGATAAATGTTTTTACGTTGCAATAATCCTGGAAAGTGGCACTTTGAACATTTAAAAAAACAATTAATTGCAAGTCTTGTCTGTTTTTACACGTTTCTGGTAGTAACTGAATAAACACAGGTGAGAAAATTTCACAGAAACCAATAGGCAACACAGAGCTTAAATCTGGTAAAACTCTTCCAGTATATTCATTGCAGTAATAAGGAAGATGAGTTAATAATATGACAGGTTGTGTCTGTTGCTATGGCGAAGTAATTCAAACATCTGAACATGTCATCAACACAAACTGTTAATCTGAAGAACTTTACCACCTGTAGGCTTCATGCTTCCTGGTGACCCAGGTCCACGGTGCTGGAGGAAAGCTTCTCCATCTGATGCCAATGTATCTTTTTAAGCTGGTTGAATTCACTATGCTCCTTCAGCTGTAGTGTGCCCCCTGTTATACCTAAACCTCTTTGCGTTCTCTTCCTGTCTCATGCTCTCACCATAAACACAGTGCAGATTTTTTTTTTTAAATGTTTACATATCATTTAACATAACGTAAATGCTATACTTTAAAAATAGTAATTTGTTTATCACAGGTTTACTTGAAACCTGTTTTGAATGATTGGTACGCGACTGTGCTTCCTTCATGCTGGCCTACTGAAACTCATGGCTCTTCTGCTAAATGGCCTGACTCTTCTCCTGCTGTTCCCCTCCTCCTCTACCTCACTTTACATCTTAATGGTGTACATCTGTTACTGGACAGATTGCACAAGATGAACATAAGGCACTCTTTTCCAGGGTCAGCTAAATTGCCAAGCTAGGTCCACTTAGGCTATTGAAATGTATGTTCAAAATTCCAGAAATTCTGCTAATGACAGATATCTCTGTCATATTATGCTGCATAATAATTATACTTATGCAAACCTGTGTGAGGTCAGAATAAAAACATTGTTTCAGCGTCAGCTGAAATTATTTGTGTGCATTAGTAATACGTGTAATAATATCAAAGGTTTTTTTCTTGTGATCTCAAAAATGGAGTTTTTCAAATTTTCATATTCAAATTTACTTTGCTTTAGAATAAAAAATGTGACATTCAGGAAGTTTGGAAACAGTAGTTTTGTTTGGGGGATATATGTTTTAAAGCGTTATTCCAAAGTGCTCTGGCCATGTTTAAAAAGTCAACAGATATTATTAGGGAAAAACCTGGAGTACCTCCTGGCCTGCATTGCTGTTCTTTGTATACATGTGTTTTCTGGGATTTATTTTCTTTTTTTTTTTTAACTGTGGGATTAGTGTATAGTAACAAGGCACTGATTCGTCTCGATTCTGTACGCTTTGGAGTCGGACAAGGAACTGTCGCAACACATGGCTTTCAAATGAGTTGATTGTAGACATATTGTCTGTCAGTCAAAACTACAATATTGTAATTAGAGCAGGCCCTGTCTCTCCATACATGCTTCAGATGGCAATGAAATAACCTCAGAAGTGAGTTATGTGGATGCTACAGTTCGCTACATAATAGTATGGTACGGTGTGTTCAAAGCTTATATCCTACTGTACTGTACATTTTAACTAATTCACAATTGGAATTACTGAAAAAAATCATGTTTTATTCTGTCATTCTTGGAAAGCTAAAAAATCACAGGTATAATATTTCTCAGTAACAATATATTGAATTCAGGTCCTTGGGTTGGAAAAGCCTGAGATGCTGAAGAAAGCAAAGCCCTCTCTATTTGTCTCCAGATCCTGCAACTGACTGACTTCATAGGTCACTCTACATTAAATGGGGTTTGTTACTGGTGCTGCTGAAAAATTGGGGTTTGTACTATAGTTGCTAGAAGTCCATAGGCGTAAAGCTTATACAGATCTATTCCAAACATGAAGCAATGCGGAGGGATATTCAGAATTGTCAATGGAGTGGAATAAGTATATGAGAGAAAAATATTGTCTGGATGCCCCAGAAACAGAAGCGATCTTTTGGGGAAGAGAGGAAATTCTGATAGCATGAAACGAAGCTCCCTGAGGCTTGATTATAGACATTACCTGTTTTATTCACTGTTAGCTGGTTTGTTACAAATGTGCAAACAGTCCCATACGTCCTTTACATAGGTACAGGCACCGAAGAGGTGTGTTTGCCATGCGCTGGCTGCTGCAGTCCCGATGAGGCGGGATGCTCTGACGGGACGGAGGAAGGCACTTCCCTGAGCTGCCGTAGGCTTCCCAGGAGCAGCCAAGCTGTGCACAGTACAGAGTGAGCATAGTACGCAGCTGGGAAGAATGCAAATATACAGCCAGTCTTCAGTGGTGACAGAGGTTTTGTGGACGTTGCTGCAACATGAAAGCAGATTCACTTCCAGATTCTGCCTGACTCTGGGTCCTGTGACAAGGATGCTGGAAGGAAGATGTTTAGTTTAAATAAGGGTACCTTACTTAAATAATTAGTACTTGACCAATAGAAAGTGAGATTAATACAGTAATGTTACACTAGTATAGCTGATGCTGGTCATGTCCTCATTCATTTGCATAAAACTTACAGAAAAATGTTTAGGTTGAATATTTACTGGATCTTGTATTCACCTGGTGAAGAGCCAGTGGGGAGCCAAGGAGTTCCAAAAAAGGCACAAAAAATAAAATAAAAGCACAAGCTTGAGAAATTGCTATGGATTTAAAAAAAAAAAAAAAAAAACCACCACAACAAAAAAAACCCAAAAAACCCTACCCCCAAAAAAAAGAATGACACAGAAGAAGGAGAATTGAGTGGACATGCTAACTTCTTCAGTTGTGTGAGGAGCCTGAGTGCATGTCATGGACATGGTTAGTGGCATTGCTAATGAATCAGCCTTTTGTTGTTTGTGATTTACAGGAAAGTTATTTGAAAAGTAGCGCCATATGGAATGATGCTCTATTTGTAATTCTAAAAGCTACCAATTCAGTCTCCTGTAAATAGTGAGTCTATCGGGGATTTCTTAAGTGATGTGCAGCATAGAAGATAGCCACTTTTATTTTTCTACTCTGAGTTAGTTTATACAAATCAGCCCTGGATTTACTGGTAGAGGACATAAAAGAGCAGGGAGGTACCAAGGAGAGAAAAGCTGTCTCATTCATTGTCAACACAGCTAACCATTTACAAAGTGTTCCCCCAACGCAACTGCATCCCCATCTGACCAGGGCTGCACCCACCCCTGCAATCCAAAGCATTGTTAATATATTTTTTTAAATCCCTATATAATGCTTATGCTTCAGTAGTACCAGGTTCTGCATCTCCACATTCATTATTAAGGACTGAAACCTTAATTTAATACCTCTGTAATAAAATCCCTTTTTCTCTGTGTTTCCTGTGGTAGGGCAGAGCTAGGGCAAGGCCTCCATCAAACACTGCAAGGGAAAGAAAATTCTCTTTTCTTCATAAATGAAGGCAGTAGTTTCAAAGGGGTTTTTAAGTAGCCAGTAAGATTTTTTCCTGATATTTTTGAAAATGGAAAAGCACTTAAGGATGACTTGGTTCTATTTTAATATACTTATTAAAGTTAAGATTTTAAGTTTAAGTTTTTCTTGGCCTGATAATTGACTTAGAAGTCCAGCTTCTAATAACTATCTTTTTCTTAGTAAGGAAGACTCTCCAGCCATTTCTAGTCGTTAGTAATGCATGAATAGGGGTTCTTTAGCCCTGCACTTATAAAATAGATGTCACCTCTGGTACTCTAAAAGTGTATTTGAAATCAGAAAATAAAACTCTGTACTCTGCCAGTTTGTTGTGGTGGTGAAGCAGGTGGTGGATGGCGATGAGAAAATCTCCATCCTAGCAAAAGCCCAAGCTTCCATATTTGTTTTGTATAGATACCTGCCTGCATGCTTTAATGTATTTAGCTATCTAAAAATGTGATTTTGGACTAAAGAATGAACCACTGTCTCCCAAGCCTAGCTCAGTGTGTCTGTGTCCACAGCAAAAAGCATCTGCTGCTGAATTGCCTGTTAACTTCCGATCCCTGTGGTAATTTACTCTTGAAGTGATAAGAACCAGTTTTGGCTGTTATCAGTTGTCCTAATTGTTCCAGCTTCGTGGAGGACTGTTCAAGCTGCCTCTTTTGCTGCTTTGCCAGGATTAACCCCTGGTAATTCCTACCAGCACAGTCAGAGGAGGTCAGAAATAGAGCAGACACTGCCACTGATACTAGAACAGCCGCTGCTCTTCGCAAGGGCATTTTCCTATTCTTTTCAGTGTTGCCAAATAACCATTTGTAATTCTCTTCCTCTGTAATACACTTCAGAAGGCAGCCCACTAATTCTGCTTTTTTCTTTTTTTCCTTACTTCTTTTTTCCATTTGCTAAACATTGATTTGTTGTCTTGTTTCTCATGGAGCTTGAAATTACCACTGTAATACCACCGCGGTGCAGGAAATGCTCGTATATACACCTTGGTAGTACAACTCAATTACCACCCAGGGACAGCGTTCATTATTTTATTAGTAATGTTGAGGGTAGAAATTGAGAGAGGGGCGAATAATCCTTGTGAATGTCTTAGAAGAAGTAAGATTTACATCATCAATTATGTAATTAAAATAGGATATTTGTACTTTTTTCTCCTAAATTCATAGTCAGCTTAAGAGTATCTGGCTTACTTGAAATCACTTCTTTCATTGTATCTTAATCTATATATTAATTCTTGTTCATGATCAAAATGCGGGGGTGCCTCTCAGTCTCAGCGTAGAATTTAGTGTAACCTTGCTTCAATTTTGAATTTGACAAGCATTTAACTATTTTTTACGGTATCTTTTTTCTTGCACAACTATTTTTCCAGCTCTCTCCAATTGGGCTTTATGTGATGGTTTTAGACATAACAGCTTAAGTTAGAGTTGCCTTTCTTCAAAGATTTGAAAATGTGCACAGATCCTGATCAACATAAATTAGCATGGCTATGCCTTCTGTTATCAGTTATTTCAACTATATGAAACAATCTGTTTCTGTTTTAATATAAAATAAGATGGTGTACACGCTAACAATACATATCACTACCAGACATAAGCAGGAATACCTGTTGAAGGGCCCTGTGAGTAAAGACAGCCTGTTAAGGATCTTTTTATGCATGAGAGGAACGTCCATATAGTCACTGTGTTTGCAGGAATGTGTGTTACTGGTTTGGAATACAAAACAATACTTCTGCATTGTGACATAACCTTTTTTTTTTTTTTTTTTTTTTTTGCTGAGGGAAAAAGGTTGAAGTGGTGATATCATGTCATTATAATCCACAGGAATTTTGACAATAATTCAAGGGATTCATGATAAGACTTACACTGGAATCAACACAAATGAAAAGGTAGCAGCCAAGAAGTATGTATGTGGCTACATTGGTATTCTCTGTCCCTTTTCTTTATAGAAGTCTTGGGAAAGGAGGTTGCTGCCACTATTATTAATCTTTATCTTGTGTTGGCACTTAGCTATCAGAACGCCTCTGACATTTGATGGGGTCTGGAACAAATTCTTTTGTTGTAATAGAATTTTTATGTCTCTGACTAGTCAAGGAAAGAAAGAAAGGAATTTTTTGAGCACAGAGTAAATATAAAACAGAACTTTTATTTTTCTCCAAACTTTATTTTGCTTTTATTTTTGCTTTATAGCTAAAGGATGTCAGCAGCTCAGAGCACAACTTTCCATCAATATTCTTCACTCATTGTTTGAAATCGTTACTTCTACTCATGATTCACAGTTGTTACTCCATGAGGTGATGTGTCACTGCTCACTGACTGCTTAACAACTTACGTGTTAAGAAGTGAGGTATAGAAGAAGCTGTACTTTCTTAGGATACCCCAAGATGTAAAATATACAAATTATGATACTATTGAATGCTTATGCATAATGTCTGCACTTAGTATATGTAATCTTGCCTGGTTACCGCCTAAAGAACTGTGCCAGGTCACAGATGGTCACAGACATGGGAAATAATATTGCTAAAATGCAAGGTAGGTGGAGCAGAACGCATGTGTGTTTTGATCATTGATGTGCTTTTATAATTCATAGTATTGGCTGGGGAATCCCTTCCAAATGTGCTCTGTCTCCTGCCCCATTTTCTGCTGCAGGGACGCCAAGGTGGCCACAGAGAGCACACGCAAGGCGTTCTGCTTTCTTTGAGACACTGCCGCCACAGGTGGGAAACAAGGATGTGGGAGCAGAGGGAGTACTTTCATTTGCTCCCCCTTTTTCAAACCCACATGTAGTTAAACACAAGGGAAAGCACCCTGAGAGCTTTACAATAACTGAATGCAAGACTGGGAGAATGATGGACAAATACACATAGCTACGAGATGAAGTGGAAAACGTAGGTCCTGTCTTTTGTTGGAGTACTTTAAGCCTGGTGTGGGGAAAGAGGTACGAGTATGGTGAGCACGAGCTTCTGAAAATTAGACCTTGCGTGTGCAAGGAAAACACACGGGTTCTCTCTCCTGGATCATCTGCTTTATACTCATCAGGAACAGCACATGTCTCTTCACTAAATAGGTTGTTTTACAACAATAGACTTGACAGTCTATGTTATAAGGTCTTCTAGGGCAGATGTATATATGATTTAGGAAATGAGTTAAGACCCTGCAGAATGGGCTGTAACAGCGGAGGGAGGCAAGAATCCACATACGCTGCTCTACCAACCTGTGCTAATGATGGGGTGAACCCCTTTCAGCTCCCTTCCCCAGACCAGTCTGTAAATGGGCCCATTTCTGACACATGCTGGGGAAATGCAGTGTGGAAATCATTGGGTAAGCCCAAGGGAGTAACAGTTGTGGGAAAATAGCTGGGTACGTAAGACTGAAAAACTGCTGAAGCTACTAGCAAAATAAGGAAAATAAGAGAAGTAGAAGTAAAGGTAGACCAGAACTGTACTGTGAGTAGAACAGAATCCTTTCCAGAGTAATAAAGATGTTGTTGCTATAATTTGAGTCAGGGTATGGATTCCTAAACAAAAAGGGATATGCATGGATTTGTATGCTTGCAAGTTTCTGCCTGGATGTAAGAGATGGTGTTGATTGTTTGTTGGAGGTTTTTTTTAAATTTTCCATACAGGAGAACTGTTGAGACATGATACTACCTGAGCTCTGATGGTAAATGAGTGCACATAATGATCTTCATGTTTAATTTTTTTTCCTATGCCATTTATTTTTATACCAGGCCCCAGTGGAGGCACCTGGAATATTACAGTTAAAGGCAGCCACAAAAATCTGATTATGTTTAACAAATCATTGCTATGCAGTAACAAGGTAAATTGGGTCCATAGACGTAATTTTCCTAGCATTTAGGAAATCTGTTGATAGAGCAAAACACAAAAGAATAATCTGCAAGGTCTGTAATTTTGATACTTTAGAGTAGCTGAGGTATGTGAATAGATAAATTATCTTCTGAGACATCAAAGACAGAGGTATTTGTGAGTGGGTAGTGGCTTGGGAAAGAGGAAAGTGATTAGTGGAGTGCTACAGGAGATCAGTATTAGGACCAATTTTGTTCATTTTATAAACCAATGGTCTGGAAAAAAGAAAAGACCATGCAGTCAAGGGGTAGCACGCGCTTTGGTTTCTGTGTTGCTGGGGAGTGGCAGGCCATGAAAAACAAGGGGTCATGCAACCAAATTCAGAAAGATTTATACAAGATGTACAGACAGATAAGCAGTTATCATTTTAGTCAAGAGTATGTAAATCGTGTAGAAAGAGACTAAGGAAAAGCAAGGAAATAAGGATGCACAAAAAGGCTGACAGAAGGATGTTGTGTCACTAGGCAGTGTGGGTTAAGGGAAATATTGAAAATAATTTTAGTAATTTTTAGTGTGTATAATTTCTTTTGTTTTAATTTCACTTGTTCAGTGAGGAACAGTTATTTAAAATTCCATGGGTTTAAAAGCATATGTAAAAAGATAGATTGAAATATTTTCCTAAAATACAGCTGATTTCGAGCTGATTTCCATAGACAGAGTCTGGGAAAATGGGTAAGGAATCCATAAACAGATTCAGGCCTTGTGGCTCATGGGATTGTAATATTGCTTGGAGTCACCAGCCAGAACTAATACAATAGCCTTAGCTCTGTTCTGTTGAACTAACTGTTCAAGCAACTAGATATTCTGGATTTGTTGAGTCGTTGAGAAGTGCGTATTTTCTTGTAATTGCCCAAACAGTGGTAAAATTGTTTCCCTGCCCAAGTCTATTTGACTGTGGTAAGTTCATCGGTGCAGAATTTCTTTTCCATGCTGTACAATAAAGGTAAACTCAACCAGTGTGTTATTTTTAAGGCTTTGTGCAGGCAGGGGAAAGTTAAGGATCTGTTAACGGTTGTAGGAAAAAAAGAAAAGCAGCCTCTATTGTTCACTTCAGAAGCATGAAGACACTTCAACTGGATCTTGTAATGGTACTCCCAAAGAGTACTTGCCAAATGTTTGCAGAATGGAAACTGCTTTACAGGTTGCTTCCGTAATGAATATTGCATTTTCACTTTAAATTAGGGACTAATAACTTTCAGTTATTATACTTTTGAACAATTTCTAGTATATACCATGTAAAAATTATATATAGTTACACATAACAGACTTGTATACTTACAGGTATATATGCATTGTTTGTAGATTATTATTGGTTAATAACTGCCTAAGGAAATGTTATAGAATTGTGATTGTCATATTCAAAGGAAATATATTCAGTTTGTTCCTTGTGTCTTTACTAAGCAGCATATTTCGAAGTTCTGGAGCTAATCTAAAACTATAGACTTTATTTAAAAGACTAAACAAGTTGCATGTAACATCTTAGAAATAATTAGAAAGAAGATCCTTAGTAGTTACGTCAACTGTTGTCTCGTAGAAAATCACGGGACCGTGAAGAACAGATCATGTTACAAAAGAGACAGGAACGAAGGAATGGCTCGAAAGTCCATACGTGATGTAACTACTGAAATACGGATAACTGTACCGGAATAACTGGAAAACAAGTATTTTTGTATAGAGAACAAAAATAGAAGTGAAGTCCATTATGAAGCAAAAGAAGGTAGGGGTTAAGAACCATGTTTCTGTGTAGAAATTCCCCGTTTAAAAGTCCAAAGCATCCCTAGCCTGGTCTTCAGATGAGTAACACGGCGGATCTGTGACACGCAGTCTGTTTCCTTGGCTACGTGTTCAAATGCAATACTCGGCTGTCCTGAAACCCTCCCCAGACACGCATAACCGCCGGGGCAGCGC
>NW_009190664.1:0-946 GCF_000690835.1 Fulmarus glacialis
TTGACAGGGCAGAGGTCTGTGGGTTACTACAAATGTGGAGGCTTCTTGTGGGATGAAGTAGTCGCCTCTTTTAAACCTTTGAATATAACATTGAAATACCCCTTCCAATTCTGGCCCCAACTGCAACCGGGAGATTGGCTGGAGGAAGAGACAACAAAATCAGGGTGAATTTCCACCCCAAATTAGAGAAAGCCTGCAAAGTTTAGCAAGCTGAGAAGCCCGGACCCAGATCTGGGTTTTCGCAGGGCTGCAGGCTGAGCCAGGCAGGGACCCTCCGTTTGGGCTCATCTTCACTTTTCCCACGTGTCTAATTCTCTTTCATCGCGTGCCGGGGATGTAGCGAACGGATCTTAACATTTAAATTGTCGTGCCGCCCCGCATACCCGCTCCCGCGGGCAGACATTCCCCATCTCGTTCGGCAGCAGCGCGGGAGATTAACTGGCAATAACGCAAAATGTTAACAGCTGTGCGCAGCTCGCGACGGGATCGCGTAGTAGTCGGCTGCTGCGTTTGAAGCTGTTTGTTCCTGGTGTCAGTTTAAAGAGGTTTTCCTGGGTGGCACCTTTGGTTGTGAGCTATTTGCAAGCGTGGAGCGTGGTTTTTGGGTCGGGCTCGCTGATTTACGCAAAGGCATTGAAGGAGCTGGGAAAATCTTTCCCCTTCCTTTCTAGACTGATGTAACTTGACAAAGCGGCTGGGTAATCTCTGATTAAAGGAAATGTTTGGAAATGTTTGCATTTATGGGACAGCACACAGGGAAGGTATTTTTTCTGCAGTCTAATGTAGCAGGAAAGAACAACAGCGAGAGTTTGCATAGACCTGTTTGATCACATAGCCCTTCCCATCCTCAGTAGGATACTCCTTGCTTTCTTGAGGGTGCCGTTCAAAAGTATTTAGGTGGAAATGCTTTAAGGTGTAACTTGTAGTTTCCTGAATGGGAAACATT
>NW_009190664.1:966-54877 GCF_000690835.1 Fulmarus glacialis
TACTGGAGAAAATCAAAATGATTCACTTTGTCCTCTCGTTTGGATGATGTCAGATTTTTTTTCCTCACTGGGAGAAGGAAAAGGTGTGTAATTCTATCATTTTGCTTTCATCTGGACTTTCATAATATTATTTTTAATATTGTATCTTTTCATATGAATATTTCTACACTAGTGAAATGCAATGTTTTTACAGAATAAAAATCAAACCCCCTGAACCCCCAAAGTGACATTAGTACAAAGGAAAAAAAAAGTGTAATTGTTACAAAAATAATTTTTTTGTGGAATTTTTATTCTGTGGAAGATGTTGAAGGTTTGGCCTCATATGAATTTGGAGTGAAGTCATATCTGGCTAGCCATAGACTTGTATTTCATCCTCCAGACCCACTTAGAATGGGGAAACATCCCCCCTATTTTACACGAGAGGAGGAAGAAGCCAGAGAGATGCTGAAGCTGCGTCTGCATTGGGCCTTGGATGAGTGGGTCACCAAGCAGGTCAAAAGCCGATGTTAAAAAGCTGAGCCGCGACTCATCTCTGTGCATTCACAATGCTTGGATAGAAAATATTCGCTAAAAATATTGCATATCCTCATGCAATGGCAACTTCAGCCCAAAGCAGCACCCCAATCCCCTGCCCCGGTGGTGTGCAATGTTAGAGCCTCTCCACGAAGGACCTCTGCCCAGAGCCAAGCACACGATAGTCCCACAAGGAAGGTAGCACATGATGGCTTTGTGCATAGGGACCTGCCAAGGTTCACATGAGGGGGACCAAGTAGGTCCAAATTGCCTCTCTTAGTCTGCCTGTTGCTTGCATAAAGCTTGTGCCTGATGCTGGGTTTGGTCCCACACAACGGGGACATGAGACGAGCTATGGGTTGAGCCCACGCTCAAATCCAATCTAAAACACCCAGGGTGATCCTGAGCGCCCAGCACGGAGGCTGCTGCAGATTGCCTGTGCAGCAGTCAAAAAGCTGATAAACTCCTGGGTGTCCCAAGGGTTAATGAGCAGTTATAAATTAGAAAGGACCTCCAATTTTACTTCGGGGCATGAATGAAAAGCTTTCTGCACTGGCTGCGTTGGGATGTAGCAGAAAAGCTGTCTGCATCTCCCCAGGAGCTGCCCACACGCAGCAGTTTTTCCTGCAGGACTGTGTGGGGGTGGAAAGACATCTCCCACTTTCAGAGCAGAGACATCCTTGTCTTTCAAAGCAGGAAAAAACCCAGACTCCTCTCATTGCAAAACAAGCTGGAAACGTTGTGCAGATGCTTAAGGAATATACCTAGGACTGGAATTAACAGAGAGCAAAAGTAAGCTGGACACCTTCAAGCCCAGAGGGCTGAGGGCTCACGGTTCAGGCGGATGTTTTTAAACACATATGAAAAGGTAGGGAAGGAGCTCTCATTCTTCCTTGTCGGATTCCCTCCACTTTATGGCCAGCGACAGGACTAGTCACTGTAAGAGTTGAGGTACCTGGGACATTTTTTAAAAAACGTCTTCATCAAATCCAAGTTCATGAAAGAATTTCTCCGTGTCCTTAAGGATCTGGGACTTTAAGGTCTGTTTGACCATAGAGAGCTGTAGCAGCACAGCTGTGGGCTATCCTGACTAAGGAGGTTTTCTGGAAAAGATTTTCTATTCTTTTTCACTTAAGGAATTTTATAATTATTATTTTGGTTCGTTTTATTAACTGAAGCAGCAGCAGCAAAAAGTCTCTGTCCTGGATCTAAAAATATATTAAAAAAAAAATCTCTTTTCTGAAGCACCCATTCCCAATGGATGTATTGTCGTTTATCACTTTGACATTTGAAAATTTTAGGAATGGCCAAGCTGTCTGAGCAGGCAGTGCAATTTGGATAGGGAAAAGGGAATAATAAGGGATTATGGCAGTGGAGAGGAAGCTAGATTCCTTAGGCAGTCTGACACCTGAAATGCTGCAGTAAATTGTTTTGTGTTTTATTACCGGAGACTTTTATACCGGTGGTGTGGGGTTTTTTTTTCCTTTTTTTAATCATAGATATAATCCATTGAATTACATTTCTAATCTGTCTCTTGCAAAATTCTTTTTTTTTGTGGGGGAATGTAAACTGCTTGTTTCTTTTCACTTTGCTCATGGGAATTGAAAGATCTTATTCTCATTTACACTAAAGATTTACAACGCAGCTGCAAGAGATTGACAGATTATCTGCAGTATAACTTGTATAGTCACGGTAAGGAGATTGTGTGTCTGAGCCTCACAGTTCTTGTAAATTCCTTTTGTGGTATAAAGGGATCTCATTACCTCAACTTTAAAGCACCAATAAACTGTCAAAAGGTGTAAAAGAGCTTTATAGTTTGTCAGCACTACAAACAGTGTGTTTGTAACCTGAGTTAATTAATTTGTGGTAAATAGGAACGAAGATGAGATGCAGCAGGATCCTGGCCCTGGGTAGTCAGAGGAGAAGGGTTCAAAGTCCGCTGTCCCTCGCCAGAAGAGGAAAATTGTTTAAAACATTTAAACGACTTTTGGGAGAAAGACCAACAGCCCTATGGCAGGCTTAGGGCTAGAACCAGTTCTCCTAAAACCCATTTAAGGAATCTAGTTCCTACCGACACTCCCGTGCATAATCCAGACTCTCCAGCTCTGCCCAGCTCTGGATGTGCCTCACACTGGTTGCTGTCAGGCTTGGTTAGGAGGTTCCCTGGGTATCTAAAGTTAGGTGACAACATGTATTCCAAAATGTCTTGTTTTCAGGGCAGGCGCATCTGTTTTCCATCTAAGCAACATGTCATCTAGTCGCTGAAATTCTTAGATCTGGAGCATCCCATAGGTTTAAGGTGGAATTCATCTAACTAAATAGAAATGTGTGAAAGGCAAGAGTTCCTTTCAGAGCAAACTGATGGTTAGGGAAATCATTAGGCAGTGAGATCTGGGGTTTCAAATGCCTTCTGGTTGCCACTGGAGTAAGAACACAAATGTTCTTAGACATAGACCTGTTGGAGTGGGTCCAGAGGAGGCCACAAAAATGATCAGGGGGGTGGAACGCCTCTCCTATGAAGAAAGGCTGAGAGAGTTGGGGTGAAGAGAAGGCTTCGGGAAGACCTTATTGTAGCCTTTCAGTACTTAAAGGGGGCTTATAAGAAAGATGGCGGCAAACTTTTTGGCAGGGCCTGTTGCGACAGGAGAAGGGGGAATGGTTTTAAACTAAAAGAGGGGAGATTTAGATGATGTAAGAAAGAAATTTTTTTACACTGAGGGTGGTGAAACCCTGGCGCAAGTTGCCCAGAGAGGTGGTAGATGCCCCATCCCTGGGAACATTCAAGGTCAGGCTGGACGGGGCTCTGAGCAACCTGATCTAGTTGAAGATGTCCCTGCCCATGGCAGGAGGCTTGGACTAGATGACCTTTAAAAGGTCCCTTCCAACCCAAATGTTGTCTGTGGATGCAGATTGCAAGAGGATAAATCAGACACAGAAGAGTGACTGTGCTGAATATACTCCAGCGAAGAAGGACCGTTGTATCTTGAAGCAGCATGTTCTGGAAACAAACAAACAAAGTTGAAAGATTATGGCCAGTAACTCTGAAAATGCTGGAAAAAAAAACTAAACCACAGGGCAGCCTTATGAAAGAAGCTGAGCTGTAGAATGAGAAGACCTAAAGGCTTTCTCTAAAAGGGTTGCCACTGGATTTATGTGTTGCAGATGTGCAAGAAGCTGCTGATCACAAATGCTTAGAAGAGGTGAGGACAAGTTTTGTTCAAATACAGACTGACCCCAAGACAGCCTGTGGGTTGGAAAGAGAGTTGGAGAAAAGGAGGAGAAGCAGAGGTGGAAATTGAGAAAGTCATAGGGAGAAACTTGAAGGTGTATATGACCAGATGACTGAACCTCACTCAGTCTTGGAACACAGCACCCAAAGTACAGCTTGGCTGGAAGAAAGAAGAGGTATCAGTGGCCTTGGCTGACATTGAAGAGGAGAAGCCAGGAGTCCAAAGGAACGTTCTCCAGAAGAAAATGATAGACACAAAAAATACAGATTGAGGGAAGACTTAGAAGGCGGCAGACCATGAAGTGGGACCTATGCAGCAGAACCTGACAGGAAGACCTGGAAACGTAAAAAGAGACATGGAGGCTGAATCTGTGGATGGAAGCATTGAGAGCTTAGGCAAAGCAGGCTGAAAAAGATCACACTTTCTAAGGTTGTCTGCTCAAGCCACAAGACTTCACAAATCAACTGGAGAACTGGTTGATCAGTCAGTTTTCTCTGCCTATGCCCCATAGATTCCTGAAGCTACAGGAGGAAGAGATGTGGCATCTGACTAAGACACAGAAAGGAGGAAGGGAACAGGTTTGAAGGAACGACAGCAGAAAGGGCAAGGCTGTGAGATTTATGTGTTGACTGGAATCATCCTGTGGAAGAGATTGGGACAGGTGAAGGACAGGAGCTATAAGAAGCTGAAGAGAAATAAGCGGTGGATCAACAGGAAGAAGAGTGTGCAGGCAGTGGCTGTTGGAGACTGAAAAAAGGCTGGAATTTAATGGGACACTCTTGGTTCAAAGGAGATGTGTTGTCTGGAAAGTTATCCCCTGGAGAATGGGAGATAAGTAACACAAGGTAACTGCTGTATCAACATCTCACGGTGTCCTGGCAGAGAGTTGGAGTTGACTTTGGGGGCTCTGACCTCCTGTTTTGGTTTTGATCTGCTTCTCAGACCAGGGCAAACTAGTCGCTTTTCAGTTTATCTATTTGAACTGACTCAGTTTCCCCTTTTTGTTAAATGGTACAAGATGTTAATGTAGAAGCAATTCAGCCACCTGCCTCTGGAGCTCATCTGAAGAGTGAGTAGTAACTGAAAATGTTAACAGGAGTCTAAATGTTGTTTTTTAGATATGTTAAATTATTCCTAGCTGGAATGAGAGGCTTCATTTTTGAGAAACTGGGCTGGCTCAGAGGAAACTCACTTCCCAGCTTTATCGCAGACACTTGTGTAACCCCAAAAAAACCACTTAACCCTTCTGCATCTTCTCTGCACCTTCCTTTGTGCATAGTGAGATTAATAACTTTGTCTTGTGGGGGCCTCACCCATGTTTGCATGGAGTGAAGCACCCAGTCATAGGCTCCTCAGGTCAATGAGTGCTGTGGTAGGACTTGTCTAAACCCGGTGGAGAGGCTCCCATTATGTTTGGCCCTAGCTATCTGCATGTTCGGAGTATCTAGCACAGTGGGCCTTACTTTAATACAAATAACAGATGACAAACTGTGCTCCTCCTTTGGTGACCAGTATCAATCCAAGTTTCTCTTCTGGTGGAAACTGGAAGACATTTTAAGGCAGTGGGCAGGAGGTGATTTTTTTCATAAATGTACAAGGAATGGGTAAAATGAACACTTCAACACTTCATAACTGTCTGGTCTGACAAACAGATACTTTAAAGGAGTTGTTTTGTCTGAAGCAAAATTTCCCACTGGGATGAGGAGTGGGATCTAGAGCCGCCTTTCTCAGCTTTTTACCACTCAATACCACTGCTTTTTCGTCTCTCCCTCTCTCCCTTTCTTCTCTTGAGTGCTGAGAGGCTGGCGGAAAAGCTGGACATATGCTTAGGGTTATAAACGAGAGGAGGGAATCAGTGATCAGGAGAGCACAGGTCCGTGTGTCCCTTCAGGCCCCAGGAAATATGTAGCTTTGTAGGGGCAGCCACTGGTCAGGGCAGCTGGAGTTTCCAAGGCTCCTTGGCCACTGAAGTGCTTCTGAGTCACTTTGGGGCAATCCCCTTGCCTGAATTAGGAGACAACTCTCCTGTGCCTGTAGTGGGACAGAGAAGCTCCTCCAGAAGGTTATTTGGAGTGTGTAGGCTCCTCAAGAGCCTATTATTCCCAACAACTATAGGACTTGTCTCCTAATTAATTAGCTTACCTCTCCCTACCCTGTAGTCATTTTTTTTTTCAAACCCTCTATTTCAGTGTTTCCAAATGTAGCAGCTTCTGCTTTCAAAGCTGGGTGATCAGAGATAGCTATCCAACACCCAGTTTAAATTTTCAACACCCATTGAGGCACCCAATGTACACCTAGAAGAGGAAATAATATTCATGTCCTTTGTAATCTGAAGATTGTAAATAATGACCTAATTTATCTAAACCTACAACACTCAGTACAGTCCACACTTTGCCTACTGTAGACAGACTTTCTTGTAACCCTGGAAATAAGCGTGCCCTGACATACCTTGCTGAGTTTGCTGAGTTTTGGTGTGATTCTGAGACATTTCTGTAAAGGTTAAATTCTCATCTCTGGTTGAACCACTTAGGACTAGGCGAAACCAGTTAGTGAGGTCATATAGCACCCTACATAGATTTAGAAAATGTTTTGTGGTAGGGGCTGTAAAAAATTAAATTTATATTATTTTTTGTCTTCTCTTCTTGACATAAAAAAGAGAGTGGCATTGTACACATCAGAATTGCCTTGTTCTTAATAATTTTGCCAGGTCTATACATGACTGCATCTTCACATCGTGCTTCCAACAGGAAGCATAAACCAGGGTCCTGGGGCCAAGGTGTTCCTTATGTTATGATTTGTGATTAATTCACTTTGGAATTTGTTTTCAAGTCCCTTGCATTTCTGGGTTGCCATTTGACAACATGGTTCTGCTCTGCTCAGCATTTAAGGGTGTTTTCTGTAATTTTCTGTTAAGTAAAATGTTCAACTCTTACTTTGCCTGCAATAGCATTTCAAGCCTAAAAGCTCTGTCCTGTCCCTTTAACATGAAGTCACTTCTGCTTTAGATCTCAAGATGTGTTTTTTTTCCAATCTGAGCTTAGTTAATTATTAAAAATGAGCTCAATAATTAAGGAGTTATACAGATTCATCTATTTTTCAGTACTTTTGAGTGTTTCTGCTTGCAGTACTTTTTGGGGGAAGAAATAATTTAAATATACCGCAGCTGTTGGTCTTTTAAACCTTCTACTCTCAAACAAGTCCTTTATTTTCCTGTTGCACAGTCCAGTCCTAATCACTGAAGGTTATTTTATGAACCCTGCATGTTTCATCTGAAATAGAGTTTGTTTTCAAGCGGAAACAAGAATGAGGGTTCTGGGCCTCCAAAGGGTGGTCCTGCAGACAGACTGCAGAGACAGGGGTCTTTGTTCCAGGGAACCCCCTTTAGGTATTCATGATCTTTATAGGGAGCCCATTGGTTCTTTGAAGGAGAGAAGCTGGAGAAGACCTCTGGGAAATGAAGGTTGTCTCCCAGCTGGAGATCATTCCCTCCTGAGTTGTTCATCAGCACATATCACCTTCCCATTTAGAAGTTGGGTGTAGGAGTGCCTCTGAAAAGTGGTGTACCCTATCCAGCCAGCCTACCCTTGGTAGATGAGCAGAGGCCTGGAAACTTCTGCAAGAAGCAGGAGCAATTTGATTTGGCTGCCTGCTGTTTGGTTGTTCAATTACGTGAGCGTTAATATAAAGGACCATTTCAGGCACCCTATGGTATCCAAGGTATCTATGTGGGTCTGGCAGATAGGACATGGGACTTAAGTTAGACCAATGCCTTTCTGGAACAGCAGCTAGAGGCCAATTGAACATCCAAAATGACATATTTAGGCACCTGAAACCCACCCACAGTCTCCAAACTAAGTCAAGTTAACTGCAGACACCTCTGGTGAGAGTGACTAAGGGGCTTGGTGGGTTTTGTGCTCTTTTTCAAGCTATCTTCATTCAAACCTGTTGGAGAACATGTTGGAGCATGTTTTTCTATAATTGGAACTATGTGAGATACAGGTTGCAATGTTATACTTACTTTCAAAAAAAAAAAAAAAGTGAGATTTTGGGGTTACCAGCTGTAAATGTGTTTAGAAAGGGGAATGGGTGATTTTAAACAGCAATGGATGATGACTGCTCGAGAAACAGTGTAGTACATTTCTGTGTGGGTGTACGATGGGTTCCCATCAAAACCATAGAACTAGGAATATGTTACAGTTAAGGCAAAGAACGCTCAGTTATGGTCCTTGGTGAATTGACCAGAAAAGTATCGCTGACCAAATCCTGTGTGTCACTCGTGCTGCTTAGGGTAGAGGAGAATCTGATCTGCAGGTGGTGTTGTATGTGGATATATAAATGGGAAGCAAGGAAAGAAGAATTTGTTAGACCTCCCCACCCCCCCCAACAAAAATATACGAAAAGTATTGGAAATTGGAAGCAGATCTTACGCATACAAAGAAATACCCCACCCCACCTAAATCATCAGGAAAAAGGTAAAACAAACTGTGGAATGGGAGACAGAGAGGGAGGCAGGGAGAGCACTGTAAGAAGTCAAAAAAGAAAAAGCTAAAAAAAAGGGGGGGGATGTTTGGATACCTTGAATACTCTTCTTTTAGAAGAAAAAAACTTGAGAAGATTTTCCTTAAAAATTTTTGTTTCAGAGCTTGGAAGTGGAAAAAAGCCTGAAACAAGCCTTTTCCATTAGAGCATATTTTGAACGCAGAACTGTGGTTTGCACCTCTTAATGACAAGAGTTGTTGCTCAGCAGTGTTCCTATAATGGTTACTGTAGTATGTGTCTGACAGATGTACACAATGGGAGGTAGTTGTGTGTCTGGCCACAGATGCAGTCAAACACACACACACTAGCACATGCACACAAATCAGTACTATAAGCAAAACATCCAGAGCTAGAGAAAAATTGTGTGCTGCTCAACAAGCGGATGGCTTCTGTCAGTCGTTCGCCTTTATGCGAGTCCTAAAAATTCACGAGGTTCACTCAGTGAAAGAAGGTAAATGAATAAAGATGATGAGACTGCTGCTAGTAAAAGAATGCACACAGGCTGATATGAAGAGGATTTTTTTGAGCTGGGTAAAGCTGTGTTGAGGATGAGGTCTCACAGGGAATATCTTTGATGTCTGTGCTCATGAATGGTGCAAGATGGGCTTTGGCTACGTCTATATTAGAAAACAGCATGGCCCAATAGAAGCAGATCTGTAGAGCAAATGATGTAGGTGCTGAGGATGCAGGGTCCACACCGTGTGTGTTTTTGGGGCTACTGTAGAGTCACTCTAGTCTGGTTCCATCAGCGTCTAAAGTGTATTATAGGTCCTACTGGATTACAGCGTCTGCATTAGTTTCATCTGAAGGAAATCCATTTCATGCACTCAAAAACAGTTCCATGATATGAACTGAAGCACATTAAGTAAAGGATGTCTGGGAGATTTGCTTAGCTGTAAGTTGAGGAATTTCAATTCCAATTTAAGAAAAAAGAAAAGATAATAAGCCGGAAGTATCTCAGCTAGGTTTAGATGCGCATCAACTCATTGACACACAGAGCACGTGCTCAAATATACTTCAAGACGACAGAATGTAAAGACTTAATTCTTCCTTCTCTCATTCTTCTGTGAATTAATTGAGTTGGAGGTGCTACTCCTTATTTCTGTCTTCATTAAGGAAATAACTGGGACACTAGAGTATAAGCAACGAGAAAGTGAAACAAGAAATGGAGAGAGAGAAGCTTGCTTAAAATAATTTGAAAATGATTTATTGGATGCAACCTCTACCCTCAGTGATTTCTGGTGTATTACTTTTCTATAGTGCAACCAGGGAGGACAGTAACTTGCTGTGGGCTAAAGGTAAATTACGATCTATTGCAAAGGAGGGAAGGAAAAATATACTGAAGGTGGGTATGTGAGGCACATGCTCTCCCCTGATGGTGTTCGGTGAGTTGGATCTCACTGGATCAATTCATTCCAAAGCCTGCCAGGGAAAAAGAAATGTCAAGAGTTAAAGCAAACTTCATGAAGCGAAGAAGGGAGAGTGAAATGGCAAGATGTTTCGTTAATGGGGCTTGTTGCACACAGACTTGGTAGTATGTCCACTAAAGAGGAGGGAATTTGGGAATCTGCAGTTTATCATAGAATCATAGAATCATTAAGGTTGGAAAAGACCTCTAAGATCATCGAGTCCAACCGTTAACCCAACACCACCATGCCCACTGAACCATGTCCCTAAGCGCCTCATCTCCACATCTTTTAAATACCTCCAGGGACGGTGACTCCACCACTTCCCTGGGCAGCCTGTTCCAAGGCCTGACCACTCTTTCAGTAAAGAAATTTTTCCTCATGTCCAATCTAAACCTCCCTTGGCACAACTTGAGGCCATTTCCTCTTGTCCAATCGCTTGTTACTTGGGAGAAGTGACCGACACCCACCTCACTACAACCTCTTTTCAGGTAGTTGTAGAGCGTGATGAGGTCTCCCCTCAGCCTTCTCTTCTCCAAGTTGCAACCTTGCTATTGCCTTCCAGTGGTGGCCTAAGGTTGCTGATGCAGGAGGCTTTTCTTCATCTTGCAGTCATGCTGACCCATGTATTCACACTGCTTGCCAAACCTGTAACCCATCCCAATCCCCAGGGATGTTACGGGAGCTTCACATCAACTGCATGTTAAAGTTGAAAACATATTTTCAGGTCTAGCCAGATTAAGGCCTCACCGAGAATATGTTTCAGCAGTGTATTCTGAGATTTAAGTTTTATGGAAAAAAATCCCCACAGTTACAACATTTAAAATAGTATGGGATGTTATTTCAGCTTTCGGATGAAAAAGGCTGAAGCAAATTCTTTTCATATGAAATGTTTAAGCCGCTTAACACAAGACTTCATAAAATGGCCCCTTGATTTGGATCCTCCATTGGAGACAATTTCAAGATGACCTCATTTTGCTAGCTGAGCAATCTGTAGTCACTCTTAAAAGTTTTTGAAACTGGTGATATTTGTCTTTCCATATGTCACTTAAATGTTGCTAATAGAAGCATATGTTTTTGTGAACTCAAGTTACCTGTGGGCCTAGGTTCACTGCATGTTGCTTTGGACACTTGAGTAGGGAATCTGATAATTCAAAATGTTTTTTCCATTCAGAGAATGATGATGGTCCCTGCAGAGAGTGCTTTTCTCTGTTGGTTGTAAAAGGTGCTTAAGAAGAGGGTGTTTCTCACATAGAGAAGTCAGTTTGGGGGAATGAAACTGAACCTCAGCTCCCACTGCTTATTGAGCAAACTTCTTTCCAACATGTTTTTTCAGCTTTTTGGGACCAATAAAGACAAAAGATATGAAATGAAGATATTTGGAAAGCGCCACATTTCTGATCCAAGCAGATGTGCACAAATCCTCCTCTGTGGCGTTAATCCCGTCTCTCCTACACAGCATCAAAAACAAATAAATGACTGTGAGATGATCCAAATGAGGCAGTGTTTTCTAAGCATGCTGCTCCTGGTTCTTTTTATGTTAATTGACTTGGTTTTTAAATTTTTTTTTCTTTTTTTTTTCAGGTTGGATTCCCAAAGTAGCTTTCACACGCTTGAAATCATCAGCTCATGTTAACGACACACGATTAGTGCTCCAGGAACGTGTTGATTGGCAACCTGGTGACGAAATCATGGTGGGAAGGACAGGCTTTGGAGATGCACAGCAGCAAGAAGAAATGGCTGTTATTGAGTTTGTGAATGACACTGAGCTGTACCTTAGATCACCGCTCAGGTATCCTTTCAAGGGGTAAAGGGATTTCTATAGCAGAGAGCTAAACCAGAAGAAAATTTAGTCAAAGTGAGGACTTCCCATTCCCTGTTGGACATAATAACTATAGAAATCCCTTTAACAAAGGTGGTCAGAGATATTTCGGTTCCTCACTCCCCCTAAAGCTAGTGGACATTCAATCCTGAATGTTTCTGACTATGTTTAATTTCTGTATCATAACCACGAACTCAGAAAACCTTTGAAGTAGAAAACACCAGTGGCCAGTACAGTCCAGTGGCCTCAGCACAGAGTTGGCAAAGAATTTAGTTAATTTCTTGAGAAGTGTCTGACTTTTGGAAAAAAAAAAAAAGAAATCCTCCCTTCCTGACTGATTTACTTAGGCTGATTAACAACACACTCAAAGTGAATTACTTCAGTTTGGAAATACTGCTTCTGTGTTTTCAGTGAGCTGTAGTCTCACTGCCTTACGCTCTGTCTTCTGTACGTGGAGATTTTGGTCAAACTGTACTTCTTATCATCATAACCTGGAGCCCCACTGTTGAAAAATGTTATCTGTTTGGGAGGCAACCCAACTCCAATGCCCAGAAAGATTAATGGTATAATTTTCAGAAGCATCTTGGGCTTGATGAAGGAATGTCTGATGGTTATCACCAAAATGTGTTTTGGGAAGATGAAGAAAGTTAAGGCTGAAATATTTTGGTGTAAACTTATATATCTAAGGAAAATTTGTGAGCTTGAGAGACAGAAAGATGAAAACAAACTTCAGCCAAGGAAAAATATACCTAGCCCATATATGCAGACGCATTGGATATGCCACTGTTCATGATGAGATAGGACTGAAACCAGCTCTGAATTTGGGCAGTTGGTGTAATAAGCTTAGGGTAAACATCATTCTTGCCATCTGGCAGGTGCAGATACTTTTGTACCTTTTCTGTTACTTTCCCAGGTACTCCCACAATGTTGGAGAGGCATGGGTGAACGGCCAAAGCCTGCCTTTGAGTGCTGTGGTGGCACTGATTAGCAGAAGGGTTGTTGTTCAAGGAAATGTCACGATGGAGAGGATGTCACACCTCAGACAGTGTGTAAAAGCAGGTGTCACAAGAGGTGAGGAGGTCTTTTTTCACAGAAATGTACCGAGGAGGAAAACGGCTCCATTAAAATCACATTCTGGTGTCACTGTGTATCAGAGATCTTTCTGAATAGGATAACTTTGAGACATAGTTATAGACAGCACCAGGAAAGCAAGTTTATCTTTCCAAACATTGTTTGACATTAAAGTGTGAAGTCTTGGGAATTGAACTGCATTTCATTGTAATATCTCAGATGTATTATTTTCACATTGTTGTTTCAAGCCATCTTGGGAAAGACCCTTTAGTTTTGCCTGAGCCTAAGGGTGTAGAAAAGAAAGTATCTTCTGAAAACATGTTTCAGTGTACGTAATATATTAAATTTTTAATTGTGTTTACTATTTAGTCGCTTTAAGAAGAGGGAAAAACAAAACAGCCCAATGCTGTTTTTGTGTAAAATATTGAGACGTTGTTTGGTGTTTAGGGATACCAAGAAAAAAGACAGGTGATGGTTTCTTGTAGCATATAGTAAAACTGGTGAAACAGTGCTAGGTATCTCAGTTGTCCTTTAGTTTTACCTGTATGAAACACCATGAAGTTTGACAGGTGGCTTCCTGATTTACACCAGCTGATGAGGAAGCAGAATCAGACACAGTGATTATAATTTGAGGAGAGTTAGGTTATCTGGCAACACAGCTGTAAGGTTTCCTTTAAAAATAAAATGCCTTGGGCTTTCAGACTGTGACACAAGACTTCATTTGATATCCAGCAGCCAACTGCTTATATTACTACTAGATTTATGGTCCATTTTCTGTGGAACTCATAAATATAGTCTCTGAAATGTGCTAACCATCTGAGGTTTTTATTTGAGTTAAAGGATAGGAGGATTTCTCACAGGAGTCACCACAAGATGAGTGGGCAATGTTTTTTGTGGTTAATTTACCTTCTTTAAAAGAAAAATGAGCATTACTGAGCATAAGCACGCGGTGCTGGAATTTGAAATCCCCTCTGCACCTCCACTGAACAAGCCCAGGTTGCACACCCGTAACCTGAACCCCCTCATACCAAAACACCCTAAGCATAGACCCACGGAAGGATGCCTTTCAGGAATGTCAATTCCTTCCCTAGCCCTACGATTTACTTTCCTTGTCTTCAGACTGTGGGTGGTAACAGTTCCTCACGCATCTGCAGGGACAGTGGGGAGACCAAGAGTTTTAAAGAAAATTCAAAATGTTCTCATTTCAGTTTAGTTCAGTACATCCGTGCCCAATCCCCTTTTCAAGAACCTCACCCAAGGTAAATCAATGTCAAATCCATCTTCCCCATGCATAGAACTATTTAAAATTGAACACAAGGAACTTTCCAAGGCATAAAACCACCACAGCTTCCTGCTGGTTTTAATATACGTTCCTCTAAAAATGTCCAGGCTTTTACGGAAGGAACCATGGGAGTATTTAGACGGAGTATCAAATATGTTTGCCTGTGGCTATTTGTCTTTGGGCCCATGTTTAAGATCGCTGCTGGAGGTGGAGTCTCTCTGAGTCAATGTGATGGGTCTCATGGTGTTGCTTGGGGCACTCTGCGCACCCCACTGTCACCACGGAGAAGTGACACTGACAGCTCCCACTTGGTTGTATTCTAGGTGGCTCCAGGTGTCTGTACAAGAGAAGCGAGAGGCAGCTGGGGTCTCGGGACCTGGGGGCCATCGTGGTTGTGGAGGCCTTCCAGGGAGAGGTGAGTCGGCTCCGGCTGGAGGGGGTCCAGTTCCGCCACGTGGGCCAAGAGTTTCGGCAGCACCGCAGTGCCCTGACTGTTGCTGGCAACGCGTGGATGGCAGGTGAGATGGCTGCACTGGAGGTGGGCCCCAATGATCTCAAACATCCACCTTTTTCTGCCCAAAGCTGGGGCAGATGTCCTCAAAAGCCTGCTCAGCTCTCGGGTCATTTGACAAATTGGATTGCTAAAAGAAAACCTCACCTGTAGTCAGCCCAAGTGAAACTTGACGGAATGCTTTAAGCTGCTTTAGTTCCTTTGCATCTCTGGACAGCTTTCTCCTAAAATAATATTTCATTTTTATGCCAAACCTCTGAGTTGGTGCGCTACTTCTAGCTCTGGAAATGAATGCACTAATATACCACGAGGGAGCCCAGAGGTGGCTCAGGGCTGTGCGGTAGGCCAAAATTTAATTCTATCACCTGAAGGTTAAGGAACATATTAAGTTCTTTTGACTTTGTCACTGATAAGTGCAAAATTCATCTCTGTGGAAGTGGCAATGAGGGCTTTGAAGAGTGGTGGTGATAGGAGCAAGTTAGGTGGGCTCGAATAATGTTTTAAGGGTACTGGATGGGACTTTCCCCTTTACAACTAACCCACATTTATGCCTTTCCTATGCCATCTTCATCACTGAGTGAGGATCTAGGCTTCCTGGTGGCAGAAGGCAGCACTGGCCATGATCCTGGAGTACAGTGGGCAGGTCACCATGCTTGGCTAGACAAGGTGTACAGGACACATGTCCTGTCCTCACTGCCCTTCTGAAATGTTCCTCCTCTCCTTCAGTCCCACTTCAATCATAGAATCATAGAATCATTAAGGTTGGAAAAGACCTCTAAGATCATCAAGTCCAACCGGTAACCCAACACCACCATGCCCACTAAACCATGTCCCTAAGCGCCACATCTACACGTCTTTGAAATACTTCCAGGGATGGTGACTCCACCACTTCCCTGGGCAGCCTGTTCCAAGGCCTGACCACTCTTTCAGTAAAGAAGTTTTTCCTAATGTCCAGTCTAAGCCTCCCTTGGCGCAACTTGAGGCCATTTCCTCTTGTTCTATCACTTGTTGCTTGGGAGAAGAGACCAACCCCCACCTCGCTACAACCTCCTTTCAGGTAGTTGTAGAGCGCGATGAGGTCTCCCCTCAGCCTCCTCTGCCTGAGCTCATAACATACTTCACTCTTGGGATCTTACCCTATCCTTTCACTGGAACTCCTCCTCCTTCCTCACAATAGTGGACCACCTCCACTAATCCATTTCTGCGCTCCGGGCCCCTCTTCCGTACTGTGCCCATCTCAGCAATGCCCGCCTGTTGGCAAAGACCTGCCAGGTGAGTAAGGGCGGGCAGCTGCAACCGAGCAGTCCCACGGGAGCCGAAAGGATTAATTGCACAGCATCCAAGGACGAGGAGCTAATATAAAACTCTCCCAGCCTTCAAGCTGCCGTGTGCTTTTTGCTTACAGGACTCATTTCTTTCCAGACTCTTACATACGTGGCTGTTGTATTTTGGACTCCTTTGGCCAAGGACTCCGTCTGACCGGGATCTCAAACCTTAGTGTGGAGAGTAATGTTTTCTATAACATTTCAGGCCATGGGCTTCTACTGGGTAAGTGAAGCAGGGAAATATCTGTCCTACATGTAACAGCAAGGTGTGCTGATTACCATTTGCATGAAAATGCCTTTGGAGGAAAGAATGGCAGATCCTTACCTGCGCCCTGAGAACTTTAATCACATCTTCCGCATTTTCTGGTATCAGTGAATCTGGAATAAAGCTTCCACGATTGCACATGCAACACCTAACAGCTATTTCTGTTTGACCATACGCTTTCTGTTTTTTCAGGTCAGTCTTCACTTGATCTGGATCCCTTTTTTTCAGTGCACAAGTGGAAGGAGATTTTTTTAGGGGATTGATTTATCTGTCTTTGGAAGAGCACCATTATGCAATATTTAAGACCCCAGTTCAGTGAGGCATTTAAGAGCATACTTACCTTTAACTTCAGTCATTTGACATCGAAGATAATGGAGTGAAAGCATATGTTAAAAGTTAAGCAGAGGATTTAGCACTTAAATAAATTGGAGCTTGGAGCAACAAAAATGTTAAACAACAAAATATTTCTCCTAACTAACCATCAGGAGCCTGACTTGCAGCATCTTCTGCTGGGATCTCATGTTGGCTGAATACCTAAAGATATAGCTCGATTTTTGTTTTCCATCAGAGATGGGATAAAAATGACCAATTTTAAGATAAACAGAGAGGGAAAAAAAGCCTTCAGTCCTGATCCTGCAGTTCCACACGCACAGCGAGTCCCTATGCTAGGTCCTGTATATAAACATAATGAGAAGTGATAGATTACGATTTAAACAGAGGAGACCTATAAAAGGAGAGTGATTGTATACACCTTGCAGACAAAGAGAACTGGCTCAGAGAGATGCAACGACTTGCCCAAGGTGATGCACAGAGCTCTTGTGGCCATGGGGAAGCAGAACAAGATCTCCTGCCGGCACGCCTTGGTTCACTCGTGCTAGGACATGTGTCTGAGTTAAAGGACTCTGGGCTGAGCTGAACGTTTCTGCTGAAGTCTCAGCCTGAATCCACCTTTTCCCCAAGATGTCTTTAATGGCTTCACTGTCAGCAGCTCCAGAGGGTCTGATGGATGAATTTATATATCATTTTGTTGCCTGTGAAGGAATATTTATTATAGCTGGTTATTTGCAGCTCCAGAATTGGACTCCCTCAGTGATTTCATCTAAAACCCTTATTTTCAGGGGGTTTGCAAGACAGTCATAAAAATTCGCTCTGGGCTTAAAATTAATTGACACACCAAGACTTTTTATGCCACCTCAAAAAACTGTATGGCTGTCAAAAGGACTGCTTTAGGATCCTGTTCATACTCCAGTAGTGGCATTGTAGTAAATACAGCCTGGAAAGGAAATATTTCCTAAATGGATCTTGTTCCAAAAATGGAGAAAGGCTCAAAAGACTGAGAGGAAGGTTAAAAATAATCACGGCCATCCTCAAAACCAAAGCACATAGGTTTTCCTGGCAAGTGGCTTACATTTGGGGTAGTGGTGATCGGGGAAAGGATCTGTATTTGGAATAGAACTTGAGCAGGTATAGCTGAAGATAATCATTTATGTTCAATAAACAAAACCAAATAGATTTAATTTCCTCCTGACGTGGACCAAAGAAAGATGATCCACTTTGTATTCTGCTTCCAAAATGCAAGAGCGGGGGGACATATGCTGATGTGTCCTTATTTGGACTTGACTTGTATGGGACTGTCCACTTTTTGCCATTGGGTGGCATATTTCTTTACGGTGTAGTTTACAAAGATACTTCTTTTTTTTTCTTCCTACTTCAATACTGCTACTAGATCTGGGGCACCTCATGACTCTGAGTTGTGTGATCAATTTTTTGATTGATTTTTCCTTTTTCTTCTCATACTTCATTGCTTAAGGGGGGGCAACCCCCCCATTTCTGTGCAGAGTTGCACCAGGTGTTTTTAAGTCTATTTAGAAATTTTCTTACATGTAAGTAGGGCAGTGGAGGGAGACACAGGAGATACATAGGACTTTGAATTCTAGTACTGCCAGAAGCATGCCTGTGTTTGCATAGGTGAGCCACTTCCCCACTCTGAATCTCTTTTTTTCCAACTGCAAATGTGCTTTATAATATTCCCTTTATTCATTTTCTCCACAAACCTGGGGTACAGTATGGCTGGTGTTATATTCATGTATAACACCTGGTACAGGGTCTTGTGCATATTGAATTGCAGAACCATTATTGCCTCTTTGTAGAATATGTATTGTAGTATTCCTTTCCCCGATTGTTTTTATCTCATTAGAGTGTAAGCCTTTTGTGGCAGAAGCTGGTTTTTTATCATATTTACAATATTGATCAGATCTTGCTTGTGGCCTCCTGACATTTCTGAAGCACACAGCTTTCCCCTTTCCATTTGAGCAGTCATGGCAGTCTTGGGCCGTCTCATAGCCATCTTCTGCCATGTGTTAAACACAGGTTTCTAAGTGCTTTTCAAACAGTGATTTACCCAGGGACAGTTAGCAGGGAAAGCTAATTCCTAAGTGGGCCATGCCAGCAAAGCAGGCAGGGCAAAACCCAGCAAGTTCTGTGACTTGTATAATAGAGGGTTTCCAGCTATATGTAGATTTCTGTTTCTTTTTTTTTTTCTTTTTTAATTTCTCTTTTTCTTTTTTTCTCTTTTTCTTTTTTTCTTTTTTTTTTTTTTTTTTTTTTTCTTTTTTTTTTTTTGAAAGGAGAGGGACTGGAAGAGGGGAACAGAGTCAGTAACAACATAGTGATTGGCCTTTCTGGAACAGACGGTTTATCCAACATTGAGACACTGTCACCAGCAGGGATCTACATCAGGGCTCCTGCCAACAACATCAAGGTAAGAAGTTCAGGTATAGAAAGTAACATTTCCTTTCTAATCAAAGATATCAAAAAGATACGAAGATTCATTTATCTGGGAGATCATATACACAACACTTGCTTCTCGGCTGAGCTGTTAGAAATTGTGCTTGTGATGGGATATTAAAACAAGCGCATATTGCAAAATAAATTACATTCATGGGCAAATTTATTGTTACTGAAAATTTTACTGCACTTGAATGGAATGAAATATTGCAGTGAGATCCTTCATCCTGGGATACTTTAAAAAGTTGTTTTAATTCTTAATTCTCATGGATTCATAAAAACTGGAAATAAGTTTAGGCTCAGCTTCTCTCGAATTTTTTCCTACTTCTGTCACTATAAAAAAAAAAAAAATCAATGGACTGATGACAAACATACTAAAATTCAGCAATATCAAATGCACCTCTGTCTGGATTTAAAATGACAACTTACATACAGTCCAAGATTTGCATTCCAGGGTGCATTCCCTGTCCTATGAAAATGACATTGATTTTAAAAAAAAACAAGCTTCTCTATTCTAAAGAGTGATAAAACATCGAACTCTTAAAAAACTAACAGACTAACAACCCTCACATCAAAAAGTTGAGCTCAGTAAAAATCTTTTTATTCACTAATTCTCTGATGTTTTCTTTTAGTTCATACATGTTTTTGTCTTATTCAAGTCACTTAGATTTCAGAATAAAGAGTCACTTTCAATTGTTTCATGGAAAAAAAAAAGTATGATTTTCAGCAATTAAGTCCTTCCCAACTACTTTAAGTCTGGAATTTCATTGAAACTGGCCTTTCTTACCACAGTTTCAGTTGTGACAAATGCACATTTTCGTTAAAAAAAAAATAGTGACCTGTTCTATTGCTAAGCCACAGAAACCAAACCAATTATTAAGTGTATGTGAAGACCTAATCGCCCCCTGGGCTTCTGTTCCAAGAGGAAAGACTTGCACCTAAATTTGAAGGTTAAAAAGAGACCAACACATTTCCTATGTTAGTATGAAGACAATAGCACTTAGGAAGAAGGAAAGGACTTTCCTGCAATTCCCTCAAGGGCATATTTATCGTTTTGAAGATCATCAAATATGGTTAAAGAATACAACAACTAAGCAGAATCACTTGAATTTCAGCTCCACTAAACACAGAGTTTTGTAGCATCATGCACTGACTTACCCTGGAGCTGTCTACTCGATTGCCAGGGGCTCAGCTTTTGAAAAGGTTTGCTGCAATTATCTCTACGGGTACGTGTGAACTGACTGTGGTCGGTTTTCAGCACATTTGTTTAGCTCCCTCCATTCACATGTCTTTGTAGATATGCCCAAAGCTGCGTCTGTGGCTCTGCACCCGAACATCAGGGTTAAGTCTGCTCTCCAAAGTTGCGTTACTCAAGGCAGAATAGCTGATGGCCCTTGAAGGGTTGCTGATAAACCTCAATGTCGGCAGCCTCTCGGAGTGGGCTATTTGAGGCGTTGCAGCAGCAAAAGGAAAATATGAAGAAGTTGCCTAGCTTAAAATTATTATTAACTGCACTTACTGTTCTACGGTACCAAGCAGTGTTCAGCAGAAGACATGAAATGACATGGTTATTAAGAGAAAAAGTCACAATTTTTTTAAGCAAAACTTTTTCTTAGTGTACGGTAATAATCACTAAATGCAAGGGATGCTGGTCCAGCACCAGCATCATGATATTACAGAGTTTCAGCACCTTTTATCTGATCAAATGGCTCAAGAACTGGATTTGCTTTTTAGGTATCTATAATCTTAATTTAATAGGGAGGTCTGAAGAGTGTAATGGGAAAGACTCATCTGCCCACTGCCTGGTTTCCAAGCCATGACATAGAATAGAAATTTCCCCCTCTAGATTTTAATGTTAGGTGGTTGTCGGGTTTTGTGTTTGTTTGCTTTTTGTTTTCAGATTGCCATCTTTCAGTTACTGGTTTTAAACTTACAGGCTGCAATCTTTAAGGCAAGGAGTACAGCTAAGATAGGCAGAGGAGCTCTAGGTCCGCACTGTGTTACATGGGTTAAGCTTTCCACAGTGAGTCCTGCAATCATATTTTCATAACGACTCAATTTACCTGGGAGCCTAAATTTGCATCGGTGACTGAAGAGCTTAAATTCGCTTGAAAACTAGTGGTCTCCTAAACGGTGTTGAAATTGGGACACAGCAGTCACTCAAACCTAAGCCTACAAAGACATTCAGAGAACTAATTCCCACTGGTTTCCATTTGACTTAAGCTCTTAAGTGCATTTGTGAATCAGGGTGTTAGATAAAATGTTATATTCATACAGTATAAAGGCAAAATGATTATTACAATGTTAGGTTTGGTTTTTTTTTTTTAATGAAGTATGGAAGCCCTGGTTATCACTTTTTAGTGTCATAAGATAATTTCATTAGCAGGCTGGTTTCTTGCCTTTTAAATGTTATCAGCATGAGGAACTGAAGATGCCCCTCTTTGATATTGGCTCTTTTGTCACTGAAGTGCGTGCCCTATGTCCCTAGTTTTATTTTTGAGTGCAGGAAAAAAAAAAAGAAAGTAGTTTTTTATCTTCTTCTCTTGGTTCTCTTGGGCCCAGTGGGTCTTGGGCCTTTTGTAGTAACTTCCTATTCATAAACATCCAATGCCCTTAAATCCCAGAGCCAGCATGTTCATGCATAACAACATACAGACTGGGTTTAAGAAATTCAACAGGCATCCTCCCTTTCCTTTCTTACCATGGCATTGAGGACTGGGAAACAGCTTAAATGAATGAACGGGGTGAAGATCAGCTTGTGTTTCCATGTCAGAGGAGTGACTGATGGTCACGCTGTTGATAAATGAATTTGTTTCCCAGTATCACCCAACCCAGCCATTCTCCACAGTATCACAGTGGTGAGGCTGCATCTGTTTGGCATCGATTGTTTCTCACTATTTCATCCCTACCGAGATCTTCTCTAACACCTTCTGCAAGGTGAGCCCATGTTGAAGCGAGCCCGTTGGGGGTACTCCTTGCATCCTGCCACGTTCTGAAACTGGGGGAGCGGTGCTGGGCACACCCTCCAGAGCTTTAATGTCATCTTTAAGGTCAAGAGTTTGAGTCCCAGCTATCTAAAAGAAATTCATGAAATATTTACATTAGCAGGGTTAAGAGACACTTAAAACGTCAACCACTTTATTTTACTGACTTGCGATGCATACCTCCAGGTATTTGGCACGCTCGGGGAGGTAATTTCTCTCTGGAATTTTGGTTGCACGGACATTCGTAATATACTGACTTCCACAAAGAATTGATTTCCACACAAAATTCCCTGCTTGCCTAAAACCCCTGCCCTCCAGCCACTAACTGGCTGAATAAATATGCAGGTTTTTTTCTTATGAATCATCTGTAGAACGCATGATTGGAGTCGCAAGTAAAAGATCCTGGAAATAATGTGACTGGACTGCAGAAGTATTTTATTAAAGGAAAAGGGTCTGCGGCTGCACTTTCAGAAAAAGCAGCAGTTTTACCGGGGGATAGAGAAAGCAGTGCTTTGGGTATTGATACTTCTTTGTTGCTTGACAGATGTCAGAGATCACGACTGCAGGGAACACCCTTGGATAGGTCAGAAGAAAGTAATTGGTGTATGGAGGTTTTCACCTCTAGGTCACCAGGCTCAGCTTTGATTTGGACCATCAGGGACCAAAAAGTCATTAGTGTTTTAACACTGTCTGATGACCTACGAATGGTAGTGGTGGGTGTCAGTCCCGATCTTAGAGAACAAGCTCTTCTTATACCTGCAAGAAAGCTCATCTTAGACTCCCCTTAGAGAACTAGGTGCCTCCAGAGAGCAATTAATCTTTTCTAAGGATAGACCAGAGGAATTGCCCTCTGGACATGCCTCTGCCTTATTTTTTCCTGGAAAGGGAGCCTAGGTTTAGAAGCCTGGACTTCAGCATTAAATTTTTACACATCTAAGATAGGTGAAAGGGATCATGTCCAGATGTGCACATGAAAACACCGCTGTATGGACACCGTCCAAAACCATCTAGGTTTGGCTGCTGTCCAAATGAAGCAGATAAAAGTTTTTTTCCCTAGAGTGGAAAAGGTCCTAACCCATTGCATAGAACCCACATAACCCACTTGCTACAGACTCTGTAAGTACCAAACTCCTAATATAAGACCAGGCAAACCTCATGTTCACCCATTTTTCACCTCTTGCAATAATACAAAGAATACAACTCCAGAATTTCTTCATTAAGAGATATTAAGTGACAGTAACTTACAGCACATCTTCCCATGGTTATTCACTTATCCTGTTAAAAAGAATCCAAAACAAGTAATTTACCACAGGTCTGAGTGAGTTTAGTTGTTCAGCCACTGACACATCCTGAAGATGTAGTTCTCTCTTTTCTCTCAACTGTTAGGGGGTCTCACTTTTTCGTGCTCATTTTGTTTCTTTTTGCTGAATTTGCTTTGGGAGGTATAAGAAAGAGACAGATTGAGAAACAAATCAATAAACTGAGTAGTTTGTGATTTTCTCTTCTTTCATGACATCGCCTTCCTAATTAGAAAGGATTTTATAGGGGTAAGAAGTTTTCCACAAACTTTTTTCTTATGTACTTCTCGAAGAACTACGGCAATACCATTTTTCTGTCATTTGTTTCTATTGCTTGGCCAACCCTTGTTGCCTGGCTCAGCAACAGGTTTTTTTAAGACTGGCCCAAGGACAGAGCGAAAACAGGACGAGACTGAGGACACAGAAACAAGGTACCAGCTTCTACCAGCAAGACTTACCAGAATTTGAATGGACATCAATTGGGATTTTAATCTGGGTTTTTCTTAATTTTATTTTAATTTCCAGAAATCTGTGGTAATCGTTTTTCACAGTCACATATGCTTCTCTGCAGGGTAACACAGTGTGTGCTGCTGGGTACGGCTATTTCTTTCATCTCTCCCCTGAGGGACCATCCAAAATACCTCTCCTGTCCTTCAGTGAGAACGTAGCTCATTCCTGCACAAGGTACTTCGGGATTCTTGGTTAAAGAGATTTTCTTTCAGTCCATGGTAGTGCTAACTACAATTGTGAAAATGCTTTGCCCCTCCTTTCAGGATTTTTTTTTTTTTTCCAATTTTGCACCCTTTTAGGGCTTCCTCTCTTGTAAGCAGAGTTCTCCACACCAGAGCAGAAGCAGTGTTTGACAGCGACATTGGTTGGGGCTGTTTTTCAGGGCCTGATGGCGAATAGTTTCCTTAGTAGTTTCAATACGGTCCTTTCTTCTTCGTTCACGAGCCCGATGTGTCAGCTTGCAGCATTTCCCAGTGCTGTTAACAAGCTCCACTTTACCCCCTTGTTTAAATGATCCTGATGTAGTTTAAGGTGCCACGTCTAACATATTTCTCATCAACCGTTTAACAGCAAAGCACTGAAGCATGTGCTCATGTGTGGAACTGAAAGCTCCTTTTTAAGTATACCAGACGTTTTGAGCAGAAGAGGGTGGCACGCGGGAGAACAGATACACGATGTCTTTCTCACACTCCTCCTTTAACATCTCCTGCAGGCCACCATTAGAGACTTGACACTGGCTTACACAACCTGGAGTGTCATTTCTTACCTCCAGATGCTTTATATCATAGCAGCATGAACACTCAAGTATTAGAATTTGGCCTCTGATTAAGTAGATTGAAGAGACTAATCACTTTGCAGTCCCACGGGATAAAATGTCAGACATTACATAAAACAATTGTTCCTGTAGCATCCAGGAATGGCTATTCACTAGAGCTTTTGCCTGTACTTCCCTAAAACAGAAATGATAGTAAAAAATATCATTGTACTAAAAGTGGACGGAGTCATCTGAATTTTGAGGAAATCTGGATATTAATCTGGATTTAAAATCACTGAGAAGGTCAAACCAAGGGCTTCATTCAGGAACACGTACTTTTAGAATGTACTCCAAGTTGGTTGAATCCAAGATATAAAAAAGCCTTATCTGTCCAGATCCATGTCAGGCTTCTCTGAAGGTGATGCTGGTTGAAAGCTCAAGAGCATGGTGGGGGTGTTTTGCAGCGAGCACTTGTCAGTGGTACTGCACACTGGTGGTTAGCCCCGACGTGGTTAATTATGAAAATGCTTGAAAAGAAATTTTAAGTATGCTCTCTGGCATGATTAGATGCCTAAAATAAATATTGCTATCCACCAGTTTTTGATTTTGGATTAAATGATAAAGTCTCATGCAGAGAACTGTTACAGATCTAAGATTTTAGATATCAAAATGATTAATAGGAAAATCTGCTCATGAGTACATGCACTGTAAAGAAACTGTCTCCTTTGCTTTCTTTCCTCAACAGGTACGGCTTGCTGGTGTACCCAGAATATTTGCCAGACAGCCCAAACCGACCTGTTCAGTTCAACAACTTCACAGCTTGGAGCAGCCAAGGTGGAGCACAGGTACTTTTGTCCTGACTGTCCTCTGTGATGCTCAGGATCTTTACAAGTGTACCACCTCTACACTGACTTCATCTTTTAAGGCTGCAAATAGGCCACAGTTACGGTAAAGTTCTTGTACCTGTATGTCCATGTCCCTCAGCTGGAGGCTCCTATTTCGGTGATAAAGCCAGAAACACAATTTGTATGAGTTCTTCTTACTGCTTCAGTGCAGAATCAGTGCTACTTTCATCAATAGCTGGGGTCCTCTGTAATTATCTGTCTGCCGCTATTATCACAGAATAGAATGGTTTGGATTGGAAAGGACTTTAGAGATCATCTAATTCCTACCCCGCTTCCACTAGATCATGCAGCCAAAAAAATCCTCCCAGTGGAGCTGAGCTATTCGTAAAGGTTGCAGTTGGTAGAGGACCTGTTACCTTCATAGGGTTCATGATTTCCATGGGAATTTTTTCATCCTTGTTAAAAACGTGCTTTTTTTTGTTTGTTTGAATTTGTCTAGCTTCATTTTCCAGCTATTGTAGCTCACTACTACTTAATCTGATTAAAAACCCCACATCACCCTTTATTATCTAATACTTTCTTCCCGTACCGGTGCTTAGAGGCTGTGATTCTCTTAACCCCCCGTCTGATAACCTGAACAGATTGTATGTGTTTCTCTGTAAGGCATATTTTCTAATCTAACCCATCCTATGGCTCTTCCTTTGAAGGTGTCCAATTTTTCAGTGTGTTTTTTTCAGACTGGTGCATTCTCTTTCTGGAAAAGCTTATTTGCATGAAAAGAAATAAAACAGAAAGATATTTTGTAGTTGGTTTTGCAGTTTTCTCTGCCTAACTTGTAATTTCTTTGTACATTACAGACCTAGCATACATGAATAACTCAGTTTATTCTACTTCTTTCCATGGGCTCCCTCTAGGAACAGTCTTCTTGCTGTTAGGTGACTGTAAGCAATACCTCTGGTTATTTTCAAGGCATCTTTCTGCTACAAACATTAACTTCTTTACCCTTCTTTTCTTTCCAGTAATAAACCCCCAAATATTTAGGGCACTTTTACCCTGTCTATTACTGATTCTCGGTTCTGATTTTCTTTCATACTGTTCTTTTTTCTTTTAACACGAAAATAAGTTGGTAGAATGGAAAGGTTTTTGTACTATTAATTAAAAGCAGAAATAAGAAATGAAGGGGAGATGCTCAAATACTAAATACACATTCAACACTTTAATGTGTTTTTACACTTCCCCATCTATTGTATTGCAAGTGAAGCAGAGTTATGAACAATCTGTTTTTTTAAATAATTTTTCCTTTATTATGCTTTTATATAGATTTTTAGTAGCAGCAACCTTGAACTCCAACATTTCTGGATTTACGCTTGCAAAGACTTTGGCATTGACATTGTAGAAAGCCTGGGAAACACTTCTGTAGCTGATAGCGTTTTAATTGGACACATTGGGCAAAAGGTAAGCACTGCAGGAATTATTTCAATGTCTCTTGAGTTGCACAGCAACCCTTCAAGCAGGAATTTGGAGAAATAAGAAAGCAACCTGAAAAACAGCCCCTGCTCCATGGCAGCTTGGGTAAAGCCTAGATTTTAAGTAGATCGTATGAAAAGATAAATACTTAGGCCCAGCTTCAGGATGAGGTTTGGGCACTGATCTGTTTGCTTAGTCCTCTAGCTGTCTTCCACTCCTTGGAAAGATGATGTCTTCAGCAGCAGCACCTGCAAGGGACATCGATTTAATGATGAAGCAGAGAAACTTGGAGCATCAGTAACGCTGTCCCAACCCGCTGGAACCAAGGATTTTGTTGCTTCTGCTGGCAGCAGCAGAAGAGAAACAGCATTTGGTCAGCTGGATCCTGCATCGTTTTTCAGGCGCTCCATTCGTACCAGCTGATGGTAGAACTGAATAAACATCAGCTGTTGAGAAACCGGAGATTGTATTCTGCAGGAAAACTCAGCATTTTTTCCAAATGTCTTTTTATTTCAGTCTGGAAGTTTTGAAGATTTTTTTAACAAATTTGAAACAAGGACTCCGATTTTTCTATTTGAATTTGGAACTATTAAAAGATTTCATATTATAATGCTTATTCATGTATATTCTTTATAAAACAACATTCAAAAGTAAAAACAAAATCACACTTCTGTTCAACTTATGAGCTGAAGGATGTTAGTAAGATAAGTGTTCATTTTTTCTATACTCGTGGTTTTTTTTCCAAGATTAACATGGTCTCTTGGAATTTCACAGAACCTGGATTTCTGAGAGAAATCATAATTTTTGTTTAAAGAAGCTTTTCTAACATAAATTCCTATATACCTTTTGCTGTAATAAACAGACACTGTTTAACCACACACAACTGGGTTTATTTAGTGATTTGAGAATAATGAGGGGAAACAACAGATTTGATTTCTATCCTAGTTAACACTTTGGTTTCCTCTGCTCTCTCATAGCATCATTGGTCCACCTGGAACACAGAATGCTACTTTTTTATTTGAGAATGCAAAATGCCATCAAAATGTAACATTTTTATTTATGCAGTAAATATGATCTTCTTTAAGAAGCTGGACAAAGTCCTTTGGGTGCTACCAGGTTGTTAACAGATTAATAACACGGATAACAATGGAATTTTAGTTACAACTGGCTACAGCTGCTTGTTTATGATTTTGAGGTCTTTTTTGCCCTGCTCAGTTTTCTATTGTTGTTTATGAAATTAATTTTCTCTCTGACTGGCAGAAAAAGAGTTTTAAATGAGTTTTCTTTAG
Source organism: Fulmarus glacialis (assembly GCF_000690835.1). Lineage (NCBI taxonomy): Eukaryota > Metazoa > Chordata > Aves > Procellariiformes > Procellariidae > Fulmarus > Fulmarus glacialis. Next base: position 28,865 of record NW_009190664.1, read on the forward strand.
AAGCTCACAGAAAGAAACCTCTGTAGTAGGTCTATTGAAAGTGTGTAGCTCAGTTAAAATCCTGGCTTCGCCAGTCCAACCTTGCAGCGTCCCAACAGCACAATGAATTTCTCTCAGACACCAAAGGGTGGATGTCTTTGTTTTTGCTTTGCAGGATCCATGGAAGGACTCCAATGTTGTACTTGTTAAGAGATTTAGAGGCGCTCAGCTGTGCCTTGTTTCCTGCAGTACCCCAGGGGGGTGATTATCTTTGATTATCTCATGATAAGGGCCTCCTTGTCATAATTTACATCTTAATTTATGTAATTCTCCCTTTAATAATGATGTCTCTTTAATATCAATTAAAACTTTATGACATTAATTTAATGGGAACCTTGGATATTCCTCTCTGCTAGCCCTTCCAGTTTTTGAAAGAAGTGCTTTAAAACAAGATTTTTTTCTGGATATATCAGGGCGTTTAAAAACTGGGGCTTTGATCAATTAAAACATTAGCGGCAGGGCTAAATCCAGGGCCTGTAAAAGCCAAGGAAAAGACTTCTGTTAGCTTCCTAGATGTTCAGCAAGCCTCCTCCATGCTTTCATAGAGCAACTCATTGTCCTTGTGGAGCTATTTGAGGAGAAGCATTTCTTCCTGAAAAAGCTGGAGGTCTGAGACAGGTGACACACGCTAGGGAGGAATTGTCGTCTCACACCCTTCTTCTATTTGTTATTTATTTAAATAAAACAAATTAACTAAAAAAAAAAAAAAAAAGATAGAAAGGGGGGTGGGATGGAAGAACAGCAAGTGTAAGCAAAAAACCAATAGAGTCTTTCTGACCGATTTGTTACCAGAAGCCAGGGATTTCTACTTAGCAGTGATTTGGAAGAAGATGGCCCAAGGATCAGGACCATCATCCCAGATGTTTTGGCCTCAGAGTAAAAAAGGTGATGGAGCTACTGTCTCTTAATGAGACTGAAGTAGCACCGTTTCTTTGAAGTAATAATCTATTTATAAAAGTCCATTTCATTCTACATTTTCAATTATAGAGGAAGTTTTCACAGAGGGTGGATTTCTCGATTGATTCTCTACTACGGCTTTTGAGAGTTGTTCTACAAAAGTGTTTATTGGCCTCAGAAACAGTATCACACATTCCTGCCAGCCCTTCCTCCTCCAGGCTACCCGCTAGCTCTGAGTACATCCTTCTTCCCAGCCTGTCTCCAAGATAAATTGGCAGAGATGTACACTTCCCCTGTGTCATGGCCTACAATCACCACAAAATCTAGATTGTCCATTGTGTTTCCCATCACTTGTAGGTTTTGCTCTTCCTTTCCACTTCTCGTTGCTCTGATGGACCCTGGACCAGAGCTTTGAAGAGAGCCTAACTTAAATGCTTCCCCCATCCCCAATCACACAAAAGGGCTTTGAATCTCAGCAGACAGGTTTTTCTTAGAACAGAAATTAGAACGATTAGCTTTGTAGAGTAGGGAAATTTCCTGCCTGCTGGACAAGACAAGGTAAAGTAAAAGGGACTTTAAACAAACCTGCTCACTGTGCCTTCCAGGTGGATTCTTTCTTCCCAGGGAATGTGCAATTTCCTTTCCCTTCAAATGTCCAACCTTAACTACTAGGCAACAACCAGGACAAAGCAAACAAGGCAATCACTGCCCTGAATGTAACACTATCACACACTGCAAATGGTGAATTAAACAGATGTTACTTGTCCGAATCTGCAAAGCAATAGCTTAGATCTGTCCTTCAAACAGCATACGTTGCCCCACAACCACGGACCTGAGTGCAGTCATGTCCTTGTGTCCCAGCTGCTGCATCCTGGACTCACTAGACTTGGAGATTCACATGGTGATATGTTTCCCAGCGCTCTTCATTTCTTCATTGCAGGATAGGACCTGTATGTCGGCAGGACTGAAAACTCCCAAAAGATACCAGCTATTCATCTCTAACACAGCTTTCAGGAACTTTGATGCGAACACTTGTACAGGGATCAGGACTTGTTCCGGCTGTTACCAAGGGCAGGGTAAGTCCGATTTACACTTATTTAGCAGGGTTTCCACAGTCTCTGGCTTCCTCTCATTTCAGATTCAGATGTTTAGAAGTTCATAGTTTCCACAGACAACCATTGATAGATATTTCAGCTGAATCCCACCAAAACCACTGTATAATGAGGAAGAGTACTGGCCCAGTTTTGCTTCTGCAATCTTGTCACTATGTTTGCTATAGGTGAATTATCAAGAGCTAGGTTTTGAGGTATTTGCATACCTGCTCTCCTTAAGTTTCACTGTAATAATAATTTTCACAAGTGTCACTCTCCCTGTTTCACCTCCCCAACTGGGACAGATGGATAATACCTCTTCCTCATTCACAGGGAGGTGGGGCATGAGATGATGATATGTAGATGTGAGATAAACGCTGTGCTTGGCGTGCAGCTCAGATGAACTGAGAAAATCCCTGAGTTGGGATTGTAGAGATATGCATAACAACCACTCCTCAACAATACTCAACCTCTTTAGTGTGTGCATTTTGCTGACATTGCTGGTGGGCTTAACTAGACCCTTCAGCTGCTCTGCTCTGCTCTGCTCTGCATGGGCTGAGGTTGCAGGTTCTCTCCAATCTCCCTGCAAAATAGCTTCATCGCATATTTTTAAGACAAAGGTAGCCTTATTTTTGCACCAATTTCATTTTCTCAGTGGAAGGAGCTTTTATACACTGACTTGTTTCTGCTTCTTCATTTTGGGAGGTAAAATTTCAAGAGCGATGATTTCTTTAATAGCTATGACACAACCTTGCAGAATTTCACCAAGCTCCTACCTCAGGCCAGCCTAAACCTTAGGTGAATTTGCCTAAGATAACGTGTAAACTAAGCATCCTTTTGAGTTTTGAAGAGGTACCCAAAGGCTCTTTAAAGAATGTTCCAACTGCAATTACCTCTTAAATATATTTATGTATAAAGGAATACTGCCTTACAACAACATAACAGAGAAAAAGACTTCAGGAGGTGAGATCAAAGGACAGGAGGAATAGTAAAATCTGACTCAGAGAGGCTACAACTGAGAATAGGATAGTCAAACAGTAACCAATGTGGTGCATGAACACTCATGCCAAAGCTGGTTTGTTATGGTCCATGGGGCAATGATTTTCTGACATTTCTGGAAATGTTAATGCATTAAAAAAATTCCTGTGTTTTAGCCCGCATGAATAATACTCCTCTTTGTAGCTATCTGCTTTACAGTAATGAAAAGATCCTCCAGCTACACTTTTCAGCCAAGGCTTTATTGTGCCAGGTGCTGTACATATGCACGCAAGTATATTTACACACACATAAACAGTCCTTATCTCTAAAGAATTTATCTTGTAAACAAGGCAGAAAGGATCTACAAGAATTACTGTTTTGGGGACTGTAACTTTTGGCAGTGGGACTTGTGAAGAAGCGCTTGGAGTCACTGAGGAGGTGTTGGTAGGGCCGGGAGCAGCACCTGGATCAGAGGAGTCCGTAACCAGAAGTCTTGTCACAACAGGCCTCTGGACAGGTTGGACCAGGCCATAGCACGGCAATGGCAATTCCTACAACCATCTCTAGTTATTTATTTATTTTCCTGAATCTCCTCTTCTTGTTGACTCAGCAGACAGTTTTCCAAAGCAAAGGTGAAATCTCTTTTTCTCCAAAGATGTCTTTAGGCCTATTACTTGAAGAGGTCAGTCTTTATTTCTGAAATGCTGTTTGTTCCCCCCAGGTGGCTTTATAGTGAGTGCTGAACGTCTGACCTTCATCAACTCACCCTTCCAAGTGTCCTTCCCCTTTCCTCACTCTGCCATCCTTGAGGATCTCGACGGCTCTGTCACGGGGCAGAAAGGAAGTCATCTCCTCCCTTCCACAGATATTCTTGCAGTATCTTGCACAGCCATTGCCAACTTCAGTCAAGCTTCTGGTGGCAGTGTTTGTGGAAGCGACCTTGTTTTCCACCGTATGTCTCTTCATTTGTAAGTAACCATTCCACTTCTGAAAATTCAGCATGGATGTTGTTTGCTATGTTTTATATTGAGAGAGCTGCTGGATCTGGACACAGTCCCAAGGCCCTGCCTCTCTGCTGGGTCCTAAACTAGGTCAAAAGCCTGAGCACTGGCATACATTAGTCCGTGTTGTTGTCCACGTGGTCTCTGGCACTGGTTTTGTTCTAGCTACTTGTTCTTTCCCAGATAGTTCTCAGGCATGGTTTAAGAGATAGCAGAGGAACCATTCCCAATTGGCCATTTGGATGCAATCATCATGTTTCAGAGAGGAGAACACAGCTGTAGGGACAGCTATGAGAATTATGCATACTAGTTGGCCTCCAGGCCAGAGGACAGTCTTTGGTTTATTTTATTTACTAATTTAGATATGGCCTGCCCAAGTTCAATTTCTTTCTGATGTTCTCAGCAAGCTGCTTATCTTTCTTACCTTGGTATCCTATCTGTAGTCTTGATTCCTGTCCAGAGGCAATTCTGGCAGTGTTAAGTGGGCCTTTTAGCAGAGGCTGTGGTGTATTGCTATTTTGTCACTCTTTAAATTACCAGGGGGATATAAACTGGCCTTTGTAGAACTAAGAATCCAGCTCAAGGTGGGCACTGATGTTCAAAGTGAGATCAATGGCCAAGCCCCAGACAGTCAGAGATTTAGTGGGCGAATTGCAAACTTTGCCAAGATTTTCTAAATGCTGACCTGTAAAATACTTCCAGATCATGAGAGAAACAGCTCAGCTGATAATAAGACGTAGTCTTTAAAAAAAAAAAAAAGAGTTTGAATTTAATTAGATTTTAAGTCAAGTTCTGAGAGTGTTTCCTTTTATGCTCATTGTGAGAGATTTCCCCAAATGCTCCCAAAGAATAAATGGTCATGAATAGGGCAGCTTTTCATGTCTTAGGCAGAAAAACTTTACCGTCTGATTTCATTGCTGTGTTAGTTTCATAAACTATCAGATTCACGTATTATGTTTTCTACTAAAACTGAAGTCAACATTTTATGATTTCATTGACCCAGCTCTCATGCCATGAACAGCCATATTGTATAGAAAATACAATAATTTCATAATGTATTTCATTAAAAGAAAACTTTCCAGTAGGTATGTTTCTGCCACTCTGTTGGAGCCATGCCTTTCTTACCCACCTCATCAGGACTTTCTGGTCTTTCATTTTGCTGTTCTTTGCTTGCTAGGAGGTGAATTTAGTCAATTCAGATCATCAAACCTTATTAAGACTGACCCAGACTCACAACCTAAGCAACCTGTTTCAGTCTATATAGTTATGGTTTCCCATCAACATGATGGTATCAGATCATTGTACAAGGGAGATGTGAGACTCAAGAATAAACTTTTGGTATTGTGAGTGGCAGAACTTTTTTGGCAACTAGGTAATCGCTTTTCCAGAGTTAAGTTGCCAGTTTTCACTTGATTTCAGTGGGCACTTGTGATAATACCACTGTTTATAGATGGAAATGAAAACCCATTTGTTTGTTGTCTTAATCATGATACAGGAACCCAAAGCATAAATGAACAAATTACTTTATGGGTGAAAGGGACTACAGTGAATCTGTGATGTAGCTCTCAGAGCTTAGAATCATAGAATCATAGAATCATAGAATCATTAAGGTTGGAAAAGACCTCTAAGCTCATCGAGTCCAACCGTCAACCCAACACCACCATGCCCACTAAACCATGTCCCTAAGCGCCACATCTACACGTCTTTTAAATACCTCCAGGGATGGTGACTCAACCACTTCCTAGGCAGCCTGTTCCAGTGCTTGATAACCTTTTCAATGAAGAAATTTTTCTTAATATCCAATCTAAACCTTCTCTGGTGCAACCTGAGACTGTTTCCTCTCATTCTATCACTTATTACGTGGGAGAAGAGTCTGACCCCCACCTCGCTACAACCTCCTTTCGGGTAGTTGTAGAGAGTGATAAGGTAGGTGAGCCAGAAATTCAAGATGAAGAATTCAAATTGGGTTGAAGACATATAAACTTAGATATTGTCCTGAAAAATATGTGTGGTCACCATGTAGGCACTGGCAATGTGTCCCATTACAGCTGATGGAACCTGTGTCCTTGATTCGATTGCCCATGGAGAGATGTTTAGTGCCACTAAAATGCCCTATGATATTTCCCTTGGCTTGTCACCCCGTGGCAGAAGGGCAAGGATCTCCTGGAGACACTGTCAGATCTGGCATCTCACACCAAAGTTTTTGATTGCTGGGACATTTTAAGAAGCACTAGATGCCTCTGTTTCTCTGATCTTTCTCTTAAGGGTTGGTCAGCTGAACTGTCCTTTGGGCTTCTACTGACTGTACTTACTATGATGTTAATGGCTGTAATGGTCACCCAATGCATATTTAAATATCAATAGGCATTTAGGTGTCTCAATCCTAAATTGAAGGATGATTTTCCCCTACCTGTCTTCTACACTGGTTTTAGAGAAAACAAGACTTATGCAAGCACAGGTAGTGTTTGCACATCTGTCCATAAACATATATATGTAAGTGCAGTCTGTCTCTCTTTTTGACTTATTTTTGAACCCATTCCAGTTCCAGCTGTTTGCCACTGTTAAAGGCTCATAATGGTCCCTGGCACGATGGTGGCCCAGGACAGATATCCCGTGCCCAAGCAATCTGTGAGTACAATTTAGAGGTCAAGACAACCCAAGGAATGGTTTCCAGTAGGGCAGTTTAGATGTCCCCATGCTGTTTTGGAGGTTGCAGGAGTTTGATCGTACGGATATGGCCAGGCCATGCCAGCTAGCCTCAAGACCAGAGGGCAGGCCACAATACCAGTTAGCTTAGCAGAAGAGGTGGAGCCACAGGTCTGTGTCTGAGTGCTTACACACTCTATGAGTGGATGAGACATGGTTTTGTTGGAGAAGATCTGTCTATCTGTGTGGATGTAACCACGTCTTACAATGTAGGGTATCTCTTCACACTCCCAGTAAATCACGTCTACTATACGTTTGCAACAGAATGCCACTTTTTTAATTTCTGGAGGGATTGAAAATGGTTTTGGAGAGTTCAGCCTCCTACTGGCACTGCCTCATATCCCACCTTTGTAATAACGCAGTCCTGGGATACAGCCAGCTTTGATGGTCATACAGCTCCCAAGTGCTGTCCCAGCTCACTTCTCCTGTTGCACTTGCCTCCCCAAGCTGGACTTGTTCCTGCCTTTGAGCAGCTCACAGCTAAAGGGATCCAGTGGAGAAATACTGCTCAGCCAAGTACTACCACCACTTTTGTTACCCAGGGAGGACACCTGTGAATTCCTGGCAATAAAAGAAAGGGAGTGGAAAAGGCTTTTAGTGACCTAAACACCACGCCTGCTTTTCTTCCCATGCTCATCTTCCATTCCCAGTGCCCTGCTCAACATTTCACTTTCTTTTTGAAGTGCAAGCCTGAACCATTATCCATTTTTTGCTGTTTCAGGTTAGTAGTACCCAGACAGAAATCCTGAAGTGCTCTGTCAGAGGGCAGTTAATAATTCACATCTGTCTTATAATTCATGTTGTAGAAGAAGGAAGAAAAAAACCCCAGCTATTCCCAAATAGGAAAAAAAAAAATCACATGTTCCATTGAAAGGGAAAACTATAAGACTTTCAGCTACCTACAGGCTTTGCGTGTGATTACTCTTTCTCATAATGAAAACAAAAGTCTGCAATAAATTAAGAGTTGGGAATCATTCTGATTTAACAAAAAGGGTACTGGATAGAAAACAAAATACAACTGTGCTAGATGTCTTTCTGGACCAGTTAACCATGAGTTCTTAGGCAAATCAATTCGCTTTCTAGTCTGTGTTTACTTTGATTATATGGACTACCAGCTCTTTGGGTCAATGCTGTGCAGGTGGATGGAGCTTCTCACCACATTGCCTGTAGTTTGATTTGAGTCCTTTTGGATACTGCTACAATGTACATATTAATAATTCACGATAGCTAATGTATTCAGTACACCTCATTCCTCCTTGCGTCAAAAGGTGGTTAAGGAGTGAGTACAAATAGGAGTTCATCTGCACCGTTGCTGTTGAACTCTGGAAAAGTTTGAGCCCTGACCTAAACTTTGTCTTCCCCAGTAAATTGCTTAAGGGTTTAGATTAGTCATATCAATGACCAGGCACTTCTCAATCAATCTTTTCTTTCAAGCAAGTCATCTTTCTTTCCCTTCTTTATTCTTCATCTACACAAGCTGGGAGTCAATTTACATCAAAGATACTTGGCGGTCCGAGTAGCAGAGGCCAGCTGGTAGCCTGTCCTCTCGACTACGTACTTAAAAGAGTAACCTGAGAGACCGAGAGCATCCTCTTGTGCTGCTTCCAGATCCTCTCTCCTGAGTAGCTCCTACCAGCCAAATCACCATCATGTTAAGTTGAAAGACTGTCAGCATGCAGCCAAGTAAAAGCGATGAGTCAGGGAGGCTTCGGTCACACGGACAGAACTCCAAAATGGACCTGGTAGAGGAACAGGGTGGGGAATGAAAGGAGCTGGAGGGCATTAAGGATGAAAGTCAATTAATAAAATATCCACAGCATGACCAGAGGATGAGCGGGTGGAGAGAGAAGAAGAAAGGGTGAATTTTGTCCAGATGTATTCGCAGAGTGTTTGCAATAAAAAGGGAATAGTTTAGGATTAATACAACAAAGCATGACTAGGAGCAATTGGCAGAGGTTGAGCAGAGAGAAGAAAGATAGGTGGGTGACAGGAAGAATTTCCTAACAGAGCAGTCTCTTGGATTTATCTAATCTCAGTAAAAAGATGTTGCTTGGCTTTCGTTAGTTTCTGATGAGCAAAGAATTAAAAATTGCTCTGGAAGAAATCCTTCTGTTGTGCTCTACCAGGCCCTGGAGTACACAACCAGATCTGCAGCTTGCTAGTTCCCAGTTGTACTTACCACTTGTGGTAGGTCCCTGTAGTCAGTAAGACAGAGATGCTATCAAAACCGGGGTGAAAAACAGATTACAAGTCTCTGAGCCCAAGCCTAAAGCACCAAATCCACATTTGCTGATCATCAGACCAAAGTGATAGCACAAGAGCATCCTCATTTTGGCATGAGGTCACACTGTACAAGGAGGTTTCAGGCAATAGCAGTAAAACACTCTCATCTCCTGTGCTCAATAGCTCTCTCTTGGTCTAGAGTGGTGCATTGTCTGTGCTCTTCAAGAAAAAGCGTGAGGGGCTTGAGGTGGTGAGTTTTTGCTTTCCCTGAGTTTCAGGGATGGACTGCAACTCCAAAAATCTTAAAGACTGAGGCAAGTCATGGATTTTGAGAGGGGAGTCCTGGTATGGCAACCTCTATCCCAGCAACCTCAGGCTCATTCCCCGACCCTGAGGGCAATGGCCAAGGCTTGGCCATGGCCATGTTATTAACCTGCTTAGCCTCCAAAACATCAGGGAAGTTGCACCAGTGCTACCTTTTAGGAAAGATCCCCTGCCTGGGAGCTGTCTGGGATACGGCTTGTTGGCACAAGCTAAAAGCATGTCTGGGACCATTTTAATTATTTAACAGTTACAATGTGGGCAACTGAATGCAAGTGATTGACTCTATCTTTGTGCTGTTTAATTTACCAGAGTACATGTAGCGTATTGGCACTTTTTTCCCCAAAAATGTATGTTTGGAAAAAAATGGGGTTTTTGTTAGAGAAAAACCCTAGGAACCCTTTTTTTTAGAGAAAACAAGTGTCTTGGGCATTTCTTGACTCCCTGTCCCGAACTGCTTCACCCAACAACTTCCAGAGCAATGGGGATCCATTTCCAAGCTTGTATTGCTGTAACAAAAGCTTTCTTCATGAAGTCCAGTTGAAAGTTAAACTAATGTGTCACTTAAGCACCCTTTAAAGAGGGTTTTTATGTCTTTTAAAAATGTAATTGAAGCTTATAAAAGTCTTTATAAATTTATATGTGAGAAAGTTATTGAGTAGTCTGAAGAACAGCTTATGCCATGGCACAGCACAGCATGGCTGCAGGCTAGATACGGCTGCTCCAAATGCCACCGCTACCCATATTATCAAGAAAATATGAGTCTCTATTAATATTAAAACAAATTTTCATTAAAAAATTGTCATAACATGATTAAGTGACTTTAAAAGTTTCTTCACATTATGCATAATTTTTACAAGAGGAGAGCATTAGAATAATCGGCAGCCAGGCAGCACCTTGCGGCAAAGGGGACTCCAAACACTTTGCGGCTACGCGCACCAGAAGGAAGTTTGCCTCTTGTTCCCTTTCATTTGCTTTCCCCTTCTCACTATGGAAACCTGGGACTTGCTCAGCACCAGTCTTGTAGTTCAAGTCTTTTATTGCTTCCTTCTTCTTAGTCTGCTGCAGAGGAAAAGATTAACTTTCTTCTTTATAGCCTTAATTCTTAAATCTGGTCTAATATCCTCTCCTGTAGTGCATGCATTCAGTTGCTGCAAACCCAGCCGCTGCTGATGGGTTAGTGTGAAAAGAATAGCATACCCCCTACCTCCGTGTCTTTGAGTCTTGAAGAGAGTTCAAATGGTTACTCTAGTTTTGCTTTTCCTTTGATATTTACTTACTGTGGTGCCTTCAGATGAACACCCACCTGCTGTGAAACACCCTTACAATCACACTTCTCCTCTCAATGTGTACATGCTCAGTTGCTCTCTGGTCGTGTATCCTCCCTGCGTACAAGACTGTATTCACACATGGGGCAGCTTACACGCTCAACTTGGCCTCACAACCCAGCCCTCTCAGGGCTCCCGTGGCATAATGTGGAAGGCAAATATTAAATCATTGGCTGTTGACTGTTCAGTTAAGCAACACATCACCTAAACTTCAGAGGTTCAACTCTTACTGCACTGTATTTCTGGCATCTGAGACATCCCACCAGAGCAGCCGAGAGAAATTTGGTTCCCAGTGTAGGATACCTTTCCATTTACCCTGCAGCCTGGGGTATTGGCAGCAAAGCCAGATGCTGCAGAGGCTTATGAATGTGCAAGAGAAGATGTTTCCCCAGGTCTACCCCCTCAGCTTGACCGTTGTCTGGGATGTTTCTGGGTGCAGGGAGATATATTTAGCATTGAGGCAGCATTTGCTAGCCCTAAACATTCTTTGCTTGCAAGGAAAAGCCTGACAATCCAGTCGGATGCTTCTTGAAGGTTGGATAGATCCAAGCCAAATATGCCAGCTGGGACTCACTGTTATAACCAGTGTATTATTAGCCCTAAAATTGTATTAATTTGTAGAGGACTGCAAGTGGGCACTGGAGGTGCAGTAAAACCATGCTCAGAGTACCTGTGTCCGGATTTTCAGATCTGCTTTGGATGCTTTAGAGCTCTGCCTGACATGGGATAAGTAGAGTGACAAAATGGTCCTCCGCAGATCTTTGCTATGCTTACACTGCAGAGGTGTTTGAACTGCTTGCTTACCAGCCACTTTCCAGCTCAGAATTTGTATCTGATTTTACTTTTCCTTAAAATATCAGCCTGTAAACTATAGGAGCTGGGGAATTGGTTTAAGAAAAGAGAGGAGTTAGGAAGCCGGGGGTAGCAAATTCAAAAGCTACTTTAAATGAAGCCATCTTAGCTTGTCAGTCACAATCCTCTCTGCTCCTGGGAGATCACCTCAATTCTTCTTCTACTTCAAATTCAGAAGACCACTTGCATAGTGGTTACTCAGGATCAGGGACAAAGATATAGTTATTTTCTAAAAGACCCGTGCATGCAAAAACTTGATGATGGTGAGGGTTCATAATATAAGGCAGATTTGAATCATGTTCTTGGTCTCTCAACAAAGTTATACACTTCTACTTAAAACAGCTGAAAATTCTTAATTCTTGGCAATTAAATAAAATGGTTTTGAGCCCAGCATCAAACCTGTAAAGTGTTTGGTATGGTCATGATTTTGAATTAGCCTCCATTTGGCCAACAATAAATTGGACTGTTGATATAAACATTTGGTGTCCCATTTGAAGTTCGATGCTATATTGTTTCCTGTTTTGGAGAGGAATAATCATAAGGGATTATTACACAAATGTATCAAACAGAAAGTATTTAGAGCTAAACACAGCATCTGCCTTCATACACAAAGATATGGACCCTTAGGATAAGTAAGTTAATGGTAAACATAAACAGGAGAGTTAATATTTGTTCTACTTGATGTTGCTGATTGGTTTAACAAATCCTTTGTGGCCCATCTATGTTGAGCAGTTCTGCACATTGCACTTGAGCTAAATTACATAACAGTTTATACAATCACAATTGGTAAATTGTGGCTCAGACTGTAAAGTCCTATCCAGTAATCCTGCCATATTTCTAAAGCAAATTGCTCCTTAATTGAAACCTGCTTCAATATAAAAATACAGCCTTTTCAATGAGTCATCCTTTTTTTCCCCCTTACACTTTGTAAAGACTTCCAGCAGTTTAAAGTGAGGGTTAATTTTGCATTAAGACCATTGCCTCCTAGTTTCTTTCAAATAAAGCCAGGGGAAGTTCAGGGAAAGGCTCTTTCCTCTGATAATGAAGCTCTCCATGTTAATGATGCATGCAGGCTCCCTCGGATCCTCTGAATTAGAAATACTCTTGTGTGTGCGCACTACTCTGCTTCATTAACATTAAGGAGAGGTAGATTGGTGGCTATTTAGGGCACAGTGAAATCGCTGGCTATTTAGGGCAAATGGAAATGGTGCTAATTGTGGCTGGTAATTCCATTAGTAGGGTACTTCCATTTTGGTGTCTGTTTGGCATATAGGTGAAAAAAACAAGCACGCTGACATCCTTTCAAAGGGATTGTAGTCTCAGGCTCATTGTTGTCTTGTACCAGTTAACTTCTATGCAGACCTGCAAAGTTTTTCAGGTTCCCCAAATTTTTGTTTTGGTGTGCTGGCACTCTATCAGGAGTAGGGTATGTGTTTGTGGGTCGCAACACCTCAAGAAAGATATGTAAAAGGCAAGGACACAGCATTCCAGGTCAAGGAAACCCCAGAGATTTCAGGCCATAAGATATCTCCTGCTCCCTTTTCTTCCTGGGTCATGAACAAACTTCCAGGTGAACGTCAGGGACTCTAGACTATCATGGAATGAAACCATGCAAAGATTCAGAAAAGCTTTCTGGTATAAAAAAATAGCATTTTCAAACCAAAGATTCTTCAGTGAAGGCTCCCTGTCTCTGTATCCCAAAGACTGAGAACAATTAACTGAAAAAAAAAGTTGGTAGTGTTTGAAGCAGTCAAAAGTCTATCCTAGCTTTTAAGTCTAGGGAGCGAGGACTTGTCAGTAGGCATACTGGGAAAGAAGTATTTCACTTAACTAGCCATCTGGAAGTTAGCTGTCTAGTTTAAGATATTTATTTTGGGTACCTTTATAACCTGTCGTCAAGATTGGTGTCCAGTAGAGTTGGATTCACACTTGATTCACTAGCTAGTGAATTCACATTCATATTCACTAGCTAGTGAATCTACATGGCTGGTGTGGAACTGCCACCTAACTTTCTGACAGATCAATCAGGTGACGTGTATCCCTCCCTATATCCCAGCAGGATTTCCCCTTCCAGGCTTTCTTCTCTATCTTTAAAACTTCTTGGAAGTACTGGGGAGAAGTCCCTGAGAAAAGTGATTCAAGCTGTCTCATCAGACTTCTCCAGCGATGAAGAGTAAGATGAGTAAAGAGCAAAAACACATGGATTTACGTTGCACAGAGGATGGGGTCTGAGTCTCCGTCACTTGCTGTGGCGTTGTGCACCTCTGGTACCCAATAAGGCAATTTCTGATGTGCAGGAGAGTTTAATGTTACACCAGATTGTGTGTGGTGTCTTTCTGCTGCTAGAAATATTTTCCTGAATACCTGTGCAGGTGCTGATAACTGTGGCAATAATGTGCTTGTTGTCATTTACTTGCTTAATTAGCAGCCTAATATCCTGGTCCAGTTAATGCCTATAAGAGGAGGTTTATTAGTAGTGCAAAAGCTGTTTAAGCCTTATAAACTCCTTCCAGTCAGTTTCATTGGTCTGTCAATACCTTCTGGTTGAGTGATTCTTTGCTGATTCACACTTCTCCTGTTTCCCACTGCTGTTTCTCAGCTGAATGTTTCTGGGTAACCAGAAAGTCCTTTGCCAAAGTGACAGCTACCAGAATAACAAAAAAAAAAAAAACCAGAACTGATTTTAAAAGAGAAAAAAAAAAAAAATCTGCAGGCAACCCTCTTCCAAGATGACTGCCGTTGTAATTATGTATTATCTCCAAAGCAGCAAGGGGAAAACCAACCAAAAATTGCAAATACAAACAGGCAAAATGCAGGATGACCTAAGTTTTAGTGCTGTCTATCTTGGGTAAGTAAGCCATATCAAGTCTGGAGGGTTGGGTAATATGCTGAGATGTCTAGCTGTAGTGTAATGCTCCAATATTTAGAAATACCATTTTAGATATGCTTAAAAGAGGATTTTTTTTTTTCTTTTTTAAGCTTAGTGTCAGCTCAAATGCCAAAACTGAGTAAGTGGACTAAAGGTGAAACTGCCAACTTGTCTTGATCCTGCAGCAGCACTTGATTCATGTATAAATCTGCTGCATTCATCTTTATGGCAGAATCATGGCCCCAAGGTACCTTGGCAAGCCAGCAAAGCTTCTCTTCAGCTGAGAATGAGATCTGCAGTCCTGGGATGTGTATCCCTAGCAATTCCCCATGTATAAAGTGAAGAATGCAAGAAGCAGGAAAAAAACCTGTTAGTTGTGCAGTTGTGCAGCTGTACAGCTGCAACCCCAATTTTCTTACAAGCATGCCTAGTGTTAGCAGGGCCAGGGATGGGAGATGCTGGTGGTGATGGGGTAAGAACCTTGCTAGAATTTTGGATGCTTCCATCAGAGCTCCTCCTGTACCTTTAGTGGCATAGCCAACCCCGCATCAATCCCTTTGCAAGCGAACTGGGATCACGCTCAGGGTGGGGAATAATCTCTGCCAGTTGTAACAGAGAGGAGCATCACAATGAGATGCATCAAATTCTCAGACAAGCTTAGGCAGTCTGTGCACGTGTGTGCAGTAAGGGGACAGGGACGAGATTCTTGGGCTAGGATTTATTCTTCCTGAGATTTGATATCAAAATGCAATTTCTATGTGGAAGTCTTGTCACCCAAATTCATTCAGGTCATAGAGAAATATCAGCTCCAGAGAACATTTTAGCTCATCTCACATCTGACTTCCTCTGGAGGAGCTTGATGCTCCTCGTTGCCTCTAGAAGGAGAGAAGACTTTTCCAGTCTCATTCCAAATGTGAAGCAGTAACACAGTGTAGCTAATCAGAGCATAGTTTCAACTATGGTTTCCATCAGTTTCAAGAGCTGTTGTAGGAATGCAAGATACTGAGGACTGAAGGTAAGATCTTTGTTTGGAAGAAGCGGCTTATGATCAGGTGTCCCTGATCAATCAGACATGAAGAGACAGTGTATGTTCAATGTTTGAACATCGGAAGGGTTAGTTGCGTTTCAGCTTTATCTTGTCCTTCATATAGTTTGTTGCCTTCAACAGAGCAGTTCCTGACAGCAGAGTATTCTCTATCTCACAGAATACTTTCTTCCTGGGGAAACTGGCAATCATAGCAGTAAGAGGTTATTCTGGCCAGACATCCAAATAATCAAGATAAGTTTAGCATAATTTGAAAAATGCTATGTGCAGAAAAAAGACAGAGCCTGCCCCTGGAGAGGAAATCAAGATGGGTGGTTATACCCATTCCAGCTTCACAGTGTTATTTCCTATTTTCAGTAGAAAAAGGTCTCCAGAAGCCTTAAATATAAAGGGCTTATGCCCACTCATTATATCATTAATGCTGTTGATCTGTTCAGTGAGGTTTTTTTCTCTTACCGGATTGGACAGAAATTAGGAGTGCAAAGTTCTAGTGATGTTGTGGTTTAACCCCAGCCGGCAACTCAGCCCCACCCAGCCGCTCACTCACTCCCCCCCGCTGGGATGGGGGAGAGAATCGGAAGGGTAAAAGTGAGAAAACCGTGGGTTGAGATAAAGACAGTTTAACAGGGAAAGCAAAAGCTGCTCACGCAAGCAAAGCAAAACAAGGAATTCATTCACTCCTTCCCATCGGCAGGCAGGTGTTCAGCCATCTCCAGGGAAGCAGGGCTCCATCACGCATAACGGTGACTTGGGAAGGCAAATGCCATCACTCAGAACATCCCCCCCTTCCTTCTTCTTCCCCCAGCTTTATATGTTGAGCATGATGTCATATGGTATGGAATATCCCTTTGGTCAGTTGGGGTCAGCTGTCCCAGCTGTGTCCCCTCCCAACTCCTTGTGCCCCCCCAGCCTCCTCGCTGGTGGGGTGGGGTGAGGAGCAGAAAAGGCCTTGACTCTGTGTAAGCCCTGCTCAGCAGTAACGAAAACATCCCTGTGTTATCAACGCTGTTTCCAGCACAAATCCAAAACACAGCCTCATACCAGCTACTATGAAGAAAATTAACTCTATCCCAGCCAAAATCAGCACAAGTGAAAAAGGAGTTTGAGTTCTCATTTGGGTGCTCAGAACTGCTGTACGAAAAGTTCCCCCATTTTGTGAAGAAATGGGTGAACCATTTCCACCCATCAGAAAATTTCATGAAGATGAAGATCCTAAAAGTTGAACCTGAGGCTCATGAGTCTGGTGGATGGGGAAACACTCTGACTGTGAAGGAGTTGGTACCCTGGCTGTTGCCATTGCTCTGTTTTGGCACAAGCTTTGCTTTTCTGTGCCTTTATTCCTCCACCCTTTGTCTCTTTCTCTCTTTCTCTGATTATGGCACTTCAGGCAGAGATTGTTTCTTACCGTATTTGTAAAGAACTACACAAATGAAGTCACATTCTGAGAGAGAGCCGGCATATACTACTGTAATTCAAATAAAAACAGGACTGTAAATGTTGCAAAATGTCAGAGTTCAGTGAAAAAATGTGATTATATTTTTTTCCTCCAGAAAAAAGGCTCCAGACATTCCCTATAATTTAACTGTGACTGACAGTAGGAATAAGACAACCACAGTCAATTACGTCCCTGATACTTTATCAAACCTGTATGGCTGGATGGTTCTCCTCTTGGATAAAGAGACTTATGCATTGACATTTGACAACCCTTTGGTCAGCAAACAGCTCCAGGTAACACGGGAATTTTTTATAATTTCAAAATTATATTTGGAAGAGATAAACATGCTTTCATCTTTCTGGGTGAGCAGAGAGAGGGAAAAAAGTGTTAAGTGCATTGAGAAAATCTCTACATATGTATAGGCAGGACTTAGATATGATGACCTAGTCCCTGAAGCTCTCAGTAGTAACTTGGAGCAGGCAGATGATTTTGGACGTCTTAGATGAAAGTTCAGTGTGCTACTTAGGAATCAACAAAATTTGTACTGCCTTAAAACATACTGAAGCATGGTTTTCAGAAGAAATTGTTCCTCTGCACCTTTTAAAGGTGATGAGGGGAGTTAATTTTGTCTGCATTCACCATCACCTTCCGCTTAATTTTACGTCTCTCTTCCATGTTTCCAATACACATTTTGCAAAAGAATATGTTGCCTGTGAGGAGAACCATCCTCTTTATCCCTTTATGCTGCACTCTATGGAGCTCTAATCACAGACACAGGCGTGTTTATTTTGGTTCCCTCTTCTCTAGTATTCAGTGACATTTAGCAACTTCATGACTGGGAATTACTTGCTGGTGGAACACAAGGATCTTCCTGCCCATCCTGAGGTTGTGGTGTCCTGTGGGACAAGGACTGGACAGCCACTCCGATCGATGCCTTCATACGCACATCATAGGAGCTGCGACTGGTATCTTGACAGCAGACTGAGGAAGCTAACCTATTTGGGTAAGTGTAATATGAGGGATGCAATGTACCTTTTTGTTCAAGAATGGTGACAGAGAGAATGGTGACAGAGTTTAATTTAAACCCCCAAACTACGTAAGGCCTTACACACAAGGCCATCTTTCAATGGCCCTTCAATAAGTGAGAGGTCCTTCAAAAAGATCAATCAAATAGGTAAATGCATGCACATCAGGTCCATCTCTATCTGATCTATCTGATGCCTGATCAATCAACAAAAGGAATGTATCATAAATAGTGGGTGGTGTGACATCAGTTGAATTCGAATTGGTGTTTTGGGGAGGAAAAGGCATTAAATTCCACTAACGATCTCTGTTGTCAACTGGTCCCATATCACATGTATAATTAATAAATCATGTGCAATCTATGTAGGCTGAGCGCACTGAAGGCAATAGGATTACTGCATGAGAATTCTTCCTAAGACTGTAAACTTCCAAAGATGTCATAGACCTTTACATTTGAGTATGTTGGCTTTGTACACTAGATCATGAAGCGTGGTGGTCATTTTTTTAAGAAATTTTTAAGACATTTACTGGTATTTATTCGGGTTTCATTTATTCTTTCAAATTTGGGACGTTTTCCGCAGTTCCCATTCTCAAGCAAATAATTTTATAAGGGTCAAAGTTCTATATGTAAAAGGCAAGGTAATGACGGTTGCCATTATTAATAATGGTAGAACCAGGAATCACAAAAACATTTCAGTGTCTTTGAGAAGCATAGCTTATCTTTCATGACTGTCATACAGGGCAGATAAAATATAAAGATGCTGAATTTCATAGTAACAGAAAATTTTGTCACTGATCTAATCCATTAGTTTTAATGAATTTCTCTTGATTTGCACTGATGAGATGGCATGCGAATGGCTTTCTCATGCAGGATCTGTTTAGGAATGAGCAACTAGAACAATCAGTGGGACAGCGGGGAGGAAAACACGGCTGGAATGAGGGCAGGCAGTCCACTGAGCTTAGTCTAACAGCAATGAAAATCATCCGGTGTACATTTGAGGAGAAATGGGGAAGCCCATACCTTAACCTCAGTTTGAGGGTCACACTTGCTGCATCCATCTCTGGCCCTGTGGCCAACTGGCGTTGCACAGCTTGTGTCCATACAGCTTAACATTTTGTCTCTCAAAACAGGCTGGATGCACCCAGGCTTCAAATTGGGAAAGATCCCTGTCCTGTGCTAACTCCCAAACCGTAATGGCCACCATCTGGGAGAGTGCATTGGTCTGGGCCAAAGCTGCACCAGGAACTTGGCCAGCAATATAGCCATGTAGATTATTGGGGTCCAACTCTTAGTTCCACGTCCTGGCCCTGTTTAGATGTAGTATAGATACAGACTGGCTAGTATAAATCTAGTTGTTGAGTCTAAGCCTTGCCCAAGATCATGGCAGTATCTACTGAAAGAAGAAATATGTTTTTATTATTTCAGCTTACTACAAGTGTAAATTTATTCTTTCAAATATAAAAGTCAACTGTTTTTCAGTTTGTATATCCTGAACTGCACTTTCATAAATAGGGCAGCATGGGAAATCTTGGAAGACGACACCTATATCTTGGCCTCTTACTACTGTTGAAAATAGAGGAGATGAAATCTTGGGAAGACTGGGACAAAGTGATCTGGCCGACATATGTCACTCTTGCATCATAGATACTTTCTCGTCCTTCTCTTGCCTTCCTTTCATCTTGATTTTTATTATATGAAGAGCTAGTTGTTGTTTCTCATTTTAATACAGAGAGAAACAATCATCCAGAGTACACGAGGGGAAATTTATGAAAACACCTAACATGTATAATTCATGCTGTGAACATTTTCAGCAAGGACTTTTATAGCAGTGAGATCAATAATTCAGTGTCGGGTACCTAATATCTAATGCTGTTGGTAGGGTAAAAGTCTGAAACAAAGCGAGCGGATTCCTAGCCCTGGTGTGCCATTTAATTTCTCTCCTAATCTCCGCTGTGCAGGCTGAGAGGGTGAGGATAATTAGCCATCAGAGCAGACTCATGGCATGTGGTGGACTTTCCATCACTCAGGGTCCTTAGATGATGCTTGGCCGTCTTTTCAGAGAAATATGCTCCAGCTCTACGAGAAGCTATTAGAAACCTCATGAGGCGAGATTCACGCTCCGTAGGAGGTCAGAGAAGGCTGCCACAATAGTCCCTTCTGGCCTTAAAAACCCACCGGTCCACGCACCGATCCGGAGAGGACAACGCTTGAAGGTCTGGCCTTCAGAACATGTTCCCACCTAACTCTGCAAGCTGGTTTTTTTAAAATTTTTTATTTACATTTAACTATATGAAATAATTAGCCAACTAATTAATCCCGTTTACAAGCTTTGTCGGATTCTTCAGCTGTCAGTCATGCCCGAGCCCGGGGCCGACTTTGAGTCTCAGCTCCCTCCTTCATCTGACTTGGTCTCCATGGCTACAGGCTGCATCTGCTGACACCCCACTCTCTATTTACTGCTTAATTAAGAATTTCACGCTCAGCCCTTATCTGCTGCTAAGAACAAGAACACACTGTTAAGAAACTCCAAATTTAGGCTGCTGCACAAGGAAAGCCTTTCTTGTCGTCCTGACTGCGTGGAGCCTCTTTAACTACCCTCTTGGCAACTGCGCTGCCACCCTTCAATCAAAAATCATTAAATGGGGCAGAGATAATGAGCATGTAGCATATCAAAAGGAGGATGTTTGCTCGGGCTAAGGAGGAAAAGCTGTAAGGGCCTATAAGCAGCCGCCACTTCAAAGGGAGAAGGGGCTGATAAAGAGTCATTTGTTCCTGTTTGACTTATGTAAAAGGTCTGGTATGTCGGAGTCCCGTCTCGCAGACGCGGGTCCCCCCTCTCGGTGCTCGTGTGTCAGCAGTCAGGCAGCTGGGCGCAAACAGCATCAGCCCAAGCATATAATCACTTGACTCCGGGCCGACAATGGGCACTTGTAGGGGGTGGCGGAGGGAGGGCTGGGGGACAATGGGAAGACAATTATTGCAGCTGCTCGGGAGGGCCATAATTCTTCCTGCAGAAAGTAGTCGGCTCTTGCAGGGCGGAGGGGAGAGCTCGAGCGTATTAGTCATCCTCCGACTTTTGGAAGCACTTTGCCGCGCCGGTGGGGTTTCGACAGCTGCTGGTGTATCGCCTCTTTCCAATAATTGTACATTCTGGCAGGGGTCAACTTACTTTTGACCCTCTGCCTTTGTGCCCATCAGAAAGCCTTTTAGGGCAAACGGTGGGGAAGTAGCAGGGGTGCATTACATCCAAAATTAACGTCAGTAAATACGTATCAGATGCCAGCTCATTCATAAGCAGGCTCCTGAATTCACACAGCCTTTTGCTCAGGCCCGCATGGGGGGGGAAGGGGGAGAGAAGGAGAGCGAAGACCCCACGACTGAGAAGATATTGTTATTCAAACGAAGCGGGCAGCTGAATGAAGCCACCTTGGCCAGCAGTTTGCATCGGGCTCAGGCTTTCTCCATGCCCCCCCTTCCACCCGAAATTGCCCAGTGTCATGCAAGTGTTTGTTTATCTTTGGGGGAGAAAAAAAGCTCTGTCTAACACAGAAGGCAAGAAAATATACCGTATGGAGGGGATTAAAGGAGTTAAGTTGCCCTGACGCTTTGCATGCTTGCAGTTTTGTAAATTAGATCTTGGCATGGGACAAAGCAGGGGACACTGAACGGGGAGAAATAATTGTGATGGAGAGTTTTTCTTCCATGTGGGCTACCTATGCAATGATCCCGTTAACAAAGGTACTCACTGCTGCCTACGTACATCAACCCTGTTAACTAATCCATGAGTCCCTTTGAAAATAATCTTTTCAGACCATTTTAAAAGAATGGCACTGAAGGACAGATAACCCCACGTCCCTGCTGGATGCTGGGTGAGGGGGAGGCGAGGAAGATTGGGGCACCCTGTGCCGGTCATTTCTACATCGGCAGCTTTGCTCTGATATTATTCATCTTCGTAGCATCATCCTGATTTTCTCTGGGGCACCCCACGTCTTGAGAGAAGTGTTCCTCAAAGGTCACTGATGGGCACCGAAATCGGTGTGTGGCTCCCTGAAACACCGATGGGTTGCGGCTCAGCCATGTTTTGGGTGAGTGGTCCTAACACAACGTGACCACGCTGAAGGAAAAAAACTTATTGTAACAAAGGAGGTGGAAAGAAACGTCACACTGGGACATCTGGGATATTTTTAGGAGAAATATCCTGTGTAAATTACAATAATAACATTATGAGCTTTTTAAGTCTGTTACAAATACGAGCATATGGTGCCACAGCATGGTACTGCTCCTTGGTTAAGGTCTCTGGGCAATACTGGAATTGGCTAAAAACCAGAGATGTTGTTTCCTTTTTGTTCACTTCTGAAGTGTTTAAACCATTTTCTTTTGGAGTGAAACAAAGTGTTGGCTTGCTCCATCTCCAGATTTCTCTTGGCTTTTTTCTCAAATTGAAGTGCTTGACACAATCATTATTGAAAACATCACTGAAAGGATTATCAAACTTTTTATTTACCCCAAATACATTTTTCAGTAGACACAACTTTTATGGAGACGGGTCATCCTGCTGACTTCGCTCAAGCTACTCATGTGTGAGTTGTTAAGAGGGCCTGAGGCCCAACCTCACATTACTGCTGTGTCAGAAGCAGGTTTACTGTTTCCATAGTTCTTCAAAAAAATAATCTGATTACACTTATTGTCTTTTCTAAATTCCTAAAGAATGATCTCACTTCCATTGCACTCTGTGGGTTTTTGTAATTGCTTTGTATAGCAGAAAAAACAGGCCCTTAAGAATGTTTGTTTCTAATATTAAAATACAGAAAATAAATAAACAAAGATATTTTCTGCAGCCTTATTGCTCAGGGGTAAAGGACAATCTTAGGTGAAAGACCTAAAGAATGGAGTTAATTTGTTACAGAGGAGTGGTTGTACAGGCATGAGTCTTTTCTTCCAGCCAGATAAAACTCACCCTATATCAGTTGTTTCAGAAGGTCAGTTGACCAGACGTGGGCTGCTCAGTGGCCTCCGTGAAATGAAATGTCAGTTCTTAGCAAAGAGGTGCCCTTTGTAACAGACACAAAGAGAAAAATCAACCTTCTCCTGGCGGATGTGCTCCTGTCCTTCTGGCATGGCAGCAGAATGTAGCAGTTACAGAAATAAGATGATGAAATGCCCTTATAATCCTGTCAGGGATGGTCTTTCCACTATGCGATCTCTGCAGGAGGAATTTCATGCCTTCACCTCTGCCAATATTAATCTGCTGTAAGCAAGAATCTGTTTTCATTAGCCCAAATCTTTTTTTTTTTTTTTACATCTTTTCTCTTCACTGCAGTGTCCCCATGATACTATATTTCTGGGTACCTCCTGTAACAGATCCTGGTAGAGGATGACAAAATATCCCATCCCAGGTTCTCCAGTTTCTAGCGGTGTGTCTCACTGGGTTGTTGATTGTGTTGTCGAAAAGTTTTGATTTTCCTGTGATGTATGTTAGCCCAATTGATGTTAAATAGCATGGAGTTGCTTGTTATTTGTAAGTCAGGCTATTGGAGCCATTTATCCTAGTTTCAGCCCTTCCTAATATCCACAGGCAAAATTCCCCGTCACTGCAAAGCTGATAAAAGACTAAGTTGCTCCTCCTTCATGTTCACTCAAGGAGCCCTGAACCAGAAGAAAGTTACTGGGAGTATCGTCAGGAAGGCCTATATTTATGATTCACAGCCCAAACATCCAGGAAGAGCTGTAATGAGACAGAAAATTGATGAGCCTTATAAAGGTTTTATACAACTAAACCCTGGAGCCTTATAACTACATTTTGTGAAGAGTCACCTTAATTCAATGTTTACTAACGACGTCCTTCGTCTGTATTGCCTATATCTCTTCCTGTCCTGTACAGAAACAATGATAACATACTCGGCAGCAAAACAAAACAACCAGAAGGACTATGTCCCTGCAGTCTTGATTATTCCCAAGGCCTGTATCTCTCCTGTTTTGATCAGCTTTTAGGGGTATTTGTGGGAAATGACAACAAAATACTAGTGATTCGCAACCGTTGCCGTTTACATCCCATTGACATAAATAATTGTGCAAGTTGCAGGGCTGTGAAGAATTCAGCCCTCGATTCCTGCACTCATGTGGAGGGTATAAATGACTTATAATGGTTTGAATTCTCATGCTCTGTGGTTAGATGACACTTCAAATATGAGAAACTTTTATTCTTGCCCTGACTCTGGACATGACTGTACTGAGTTAAGTCTTAATGGTTCCTTTCTTCACTGTGTAAGGGGACCAAACCCCTTTATGAGGTCTATATAGCATATTGATCAAGTTTTATGTCCCCTCAGGATTTAATTAGAACAGCTTTTCTCTGAACAATACAAACATCCTTAATTAGATGATTGTACTGTAGTGCTTGCAAAATTAAGCCAAAAAAAAATCCCAACAAATCTGACAAAATATATTTATTGAAAAAAGGATAACATCAGGGCTTGGTTCTGTAATTTTTCCTAAGACTGATGTCACACCTTTGACTCCTGATTTGCCCTGCTATAAGTGAGAATAGAAGCAAGGCCACCATAGCCATAAAAGTACCCATAGAAGAGTATTGTCTAAAAGCCACATGGACTCTGTGTCAAAGACTTTAAATTAGCATCTTCATGTCATTCTTTCTCCGCTAAGGTTTACTTTGTGGCCACCCAAAGACATGATGCTGTTCAGTTTGAGCTCTGTGTGATGATTTGGGACAGATTGGCTTGGCTGATACATGGATCAGATCACAGCTACCATTGGGAGAGAAGGTGTCACTGAAGAACAGGGCTGAGGCACCTGATTACTAATTAATCAGACATGAGAAAAACCTCGTGGAATCAGTTTCTATTTAATTATGGAAGCCTCATTTGGCATAGGAGCATATGCTGCTAACTCAATCGAGTGCTTTCAACTGACATCAAATAGTAATTATCAGAAAGAATCAAGTTTTTTGATTATTCATACTAATTTATTGAACACTTAAAATTAATGAACCTCAGTTATTTTAAATTTGCTCAGTTGCAGTGGGAAAAAAGGAGGGAGGCAGGGAAGGATGGTTTTCACAATTTAAAAGTACAGAGACTTGTTTAAAGATAAAATAAGTAAATTACAATATGGCATGAAATCCCATCGGTGGGTTGATACACAAGTAGGAAAGTTCCTGGCATGTTCTGGAACTGAGGAAAGTTCTGACAATGGCTTCATTTATACAATTCTTCTACCCCCAAAAAATCTTCCAATGACATTTTAGGGTCACCATAAGGGGTTTGGCAGCGGACAGGAGATTTATCTGTTTGTCAGAGTGTTTCTATTTTAACCTACAGTTGTTCTACTCTGGTGACTGAAAGGAAGTGCCTTTATATGCCACTGGAGACGAAGAGGAGGTAGCCTTTTAGCTGGGTCTGAAGCAGTTTTCTCCCGCTCCTCTTAGTTTGATTTGCATTATCCTGGGCCTTCTCCTGCTGACAATATACTGGCACAAAGGTTACAACTGTGATAATTGCTTCTGACCTCTTTTCACAGTTGAGAACACAGGGTCCCTGTCTTCAGTCTATAAGGTCTGACTAATTAAAGCATCTCTTTCAGATACCAGATTTGCAGGGGGGGGAAATCAAAACCAAACTACAAACCAAAAAGCTGTAATTTGCTGTGTGAGCCAGTTAATACATTATGCATTCAATGGTGTAATATCACTTGTGTTAGTGGAACTGCTGTGGATTTATAGTGGAATAAATGAGATTTGTGTTCCAGCCTAGAATTTCTGATTGTTGAATGTTTTCTTTTAGCTGTTTCTAATGAGTTGTCTTGAGACCCTCTGTATCTGTAAATTAAAATGTGTTTGTTTAATCCTTTCTCAAAATACAAAAAAGACAAAAATGCTTACAGAACATGTATAGCTGTTCTTAAAAAAACCCTGTTCGCTAGGAATGAAAAATGTTGTCAGAAAATCACGTGTAGCAATTCATTTACTATGATTTTTTTGGTGTTAATTTGTAAGGCCTTGCTTTAAAAAAAAACTGTTCGCTAGAAATGAAAAATGTCAGAAAATCACGTGTAGCAATTCATTTACTATGATTTTTTTGGTGTTAATTTGTAAGGCCTTGCTGTAACTCCCTAAAATTCTCTGTGTTCAGTCACAGGAGCTGACTTGATTCAGGTCACACTGAAAGAGAAGGAAAGAGCGGCCTTAC